>NW_001853834.1:4362-32130 GCF_000209125.1 Entamoeba dispar SAW760
TCTTATTTTGTCCTTCTTTTCTGGTTTAGTAACGTTTAATTCTTTCTTTTCATTATTAAGAATTGGTTTTGTAGTATTCACTGGTTTTGTTTCGTTCACTGGTTTTTTGATAGTCAATGGTTGTGTGGCATTCAATTGGTTTGTTCCATTTATTGGTTTTGTTTCATTTACTGGAGTTCTTGTCTTTTTTGATTGAACGACTGGAGTTGTTGTAGGTGTTTTAACAGTTGCAAAACACACAGCAAGCATCATAACAAATAAAATAGCTTTCATAGTAAAAAAAATAATATAAAATTTTTAAGTTCTTTTTTATTTTTTATTTTATTTTTGTGATTGGAAAAATTTATTATTAATTTTGGAATAAATAACATAAAAACAAAATTCTAAAAATAGTATATGACGAAAACGAAAAAAATTTTTCGGTGTTGTTTCGGTTTTTTATGAGGTTTTGAACAAAGAAAAGCATCCGAACTTTTAATCTTTAAAACAATAAAAGGATGTCAAAACAAATTAAGGTGTTATTGATTAATGGAAGTCCAAGAGAAAATGGTAACACTTTTACTATGTTAAGTTGGGTAAAGGAAGGATTAGAAAAAGAAGGAATTAATGCAGAAATTTATCAACTTGGAAGGAAAGATATTAAAACTTGTAAATCTTGTTGGGGATGCATGAAGACTGGAAAGTGTTGGCAAGAGGATCCGGTGATGGATGAGTTAATTGAAAAAATAGTTGCTGCAGATGGAATTATTATTGGAAGTCCAACATATTATGCTGACGTTCCTGGTGTTGTCAAGACATTTATTGATAGAACAGTACCATTTGCTATTAAAAATACATTAAATAGAAAAGTAGGAGCAGCAGTTGTTATGGCAAGAAGAGGAGGAGCTATTCACGTCTATGATACTATCAACCATTGGTTTGGAATCAATGGTATGATTACTATTGGATCAACTTATTGGAATGATGGATATAATCCAAATGTTACTGATCAACACGAAGTAGAAAAAGATAGTGAAGCTAAAAACACAATGAAGAATTTAGCAGAGAATATGGCATTTGTTCTTAAGAGAATAGTTGAATAACAATTAAGTAGATATTACTAAGAATAAATGAATTCAAATTTTTTTTTCTTTTTTTTTTGAAAGAACTTAAAAAGTATAAAAAGAAAAGATGACAATTCTTGAAAAAGTGTATTTAGCAAATGTTTTATTATACTTTTCTGATTATATCGATTTCCTTCAATTTTCTTTTATTAATTCAAAATGTCAAGATACGTTACATATTATAAAACAATTTCCTTATGGAATAAAATTAAGTAAAAAGATTTATCAAGTCTTCAAAATGAATACAAAAATTAATAAAATACTCAATATTATTCCCAATATTGAAAGCATAACTGTTCCAAATGTATTATACGTTTCAATAATTAATAAAAACATTCAACAAATAGGAATTAAAAGAATTACTATTCCACAGATTATTCAGTTAAAACAATATGACAATATAATTTCAATAAAAATAATTATAAGTTATAATGAATTTATAGATTTAAGACCATATCATCAACTAAAACAAATTTATATTGTTGATATAAATAACACAGATGAGACAATGTTTATTCTTGATCACCTTAAACGGTATTCATTTTTTAGATATAAAACAATTGGCTTTTCTACTCAAAAAATATATGACAGATTAAAAGATTGTGATATTGAAAAGATCATTTTTGATATTATAAGTGATGAAGACAATAATATTTCAAAATCAATTCTTCGTAGATTGCCTCATGTATTCTTTTATAAAAGAATACTCTCTGATAATGATAAACATTTCCAATCGTTTATTTATCATGGAAAAAATTTAAAAGTTATAAGTAAGTCAATAAATTTGATTACACAATTCAATTCATTATACTTTCCTTCTAGTTTATCTTTTAAAACAATTCCCTCTTGTGTTCAAAAATTTACTCAATTAACTTCTATATCAAGTGATTATTGTGATATATCTAATATTCCAAATAATGTATTATCTTTTAAAACAATTTCATACAATAAATTAATTTTTCCACAAACATTACAATCATTAACACTTAGACTATACAAAAATATTGATATACCTTCAATACTGACGTCTTTATTCTTAGAAGATATAACAGTTCCATTAAAGTGTGAATATGATGAAACACCAAATTGTTTTAATTTAATAAAATGTTCATTACTTAAGGAATTAATGATTCAATGTTATGACATTGAATTTACAAGTTTGAAATCATTACAACACTTAACTAAGATAAGTATTATTAGAAAATACCCATCGCATATTTCATATAATAGTCAATTATTCCCATTAAAACTTCAAGAATTAAGATGTGATGAATTACTTTTACCAAAAAAACTTAGAATTAAAAAATTAGTTATTGACTGTTCTTCTACTTCAAGAATCAATTTAATTCAATACAACTCATTAACTTCACTAAAAATAAATTCTCTCTGTCATAAAAATATTCTTCTTCCATTTTCATTAATAAAAATTCATTTTAATGGTTTATACAATAGAATTGAAACATTAAATTTATCCAATGAACCTTCTTTAAATCAAATTATTATAGAAAATTGTAAGGCTCAATTATTTATGAAATTACCAGAAGATTTTGATTTATTATGTATTATCAATTCAAGTAATTGTATGTTAACTTCAATATCAAATATTAACAAAGTAATTATCCATTCATCTTTAATGGATACTTCTAGAATTTATAGTAATATGATAATTACTAATTAACAACTTATTACAAATAAATTAATTTAATTTTAAACAAGAGTTATAGTGAAGAAGTCACAACGTGTTTCAGTAATCTCTCATTTGAATGAATCATTCTTTCTATAAATGGACTACAAGTAATAGCAGTTCTATCACCATTTATCAATTTTCTGATAAGGAAATCAGAGAAATCAATAGAATGATAATACCATTTATCTTCAATAAAAGGAGGAAATGGTTTAATACATGACTTACACACAACATTAATTTTATACCTTTCATTCAATACATCATTCCTTTCTGGTGTGATTACAATAAATATATGATTAAGACTAGAACTAATAACTCGTGGATCAAAGCAATCATGTTCATCACTTTGTTCTTTAAATATAATAACAACAATATCATTTCCAATAAATCTTTTTCTTTCAAGCTGTTCTTCTCCATTATAATAAGGAAGTAATGGAGCAACGTGATATACAATTTCAAAGTTAAATTTATCATAATATTGATAATACATAAACTCACCTGTTTTACCATTAATAATATCAAGTCCACCACTATAATTTTGCCACCCTTTTAATTGTTTTTTGGTTCCAATAAGATTCATAAATTTCCAAAATGCTGGTGAACATTCATTATTTTCATATGCTTCTTCTTCACTTCTTTGATTCTTTTTCATATAGATGACCCCAAATTTATATTCAGTCACAATTAATTTGGATTCAAAAAGTAAAAGTTCCTCTTGAAACTTTATTTTTGGTTTCACTCTAATTGGTTTTTCTTTGAACCCATTTACAGTTTGCCACCATTTATAACACTCATCATCATCAGTTAATAACACTCTATGAATTCCTTTATTATTAAAAATAATAATAAATTGAAGAGTTAAAAGTCGTTGATAACATAAAATAGTTACATTGTCACGGAAAACATAAAATTGAGTTTGTGCTAAAAAATAAGTATTTTCTTTTTATTAGTAAATTATTCAGTAAAAATAGATTAGAGAAAGCAAACATTTACTAAAAAATAATTCTTTGAAGAATTTATAATTATCATCAATATTAATTACTTCATATTGACTTAAATCAGTTTTATTTGAAATAGAATTACTATTTGATTCAATATGATAATTAGGAGATAAATCTTCATTAATAATATTGAATGGATGATAAACCTCATCTATCCATAATTCTTCAGGTAATAATAAACTAGACCAACAATCATAAGTTTTATGTTTGTATGGAATAGATGAGTCTATAAGAACTTTAAAAGCAGATTGTTTTTTAATTAATCTTTTATTTGGATAAACAAGATTAGGAATTAAAGAAGAATAAACAGGAATACTTTGATTTGAAAATATAACTTCAATTTCTTTTTCATTGTTAATAAATCCTGTAATCAAAGCATCTTGAATATTACTGATTAGTTGATTACCTTCTTCTTCAAAAGAAGAGATTTTAGTATATTTATTAAGGTTAATAAAAGATCTTCTACTAATTTTAGATAGTTGTACCGTTTTAGAACTTTCTTTTTCTTTTTGTTCTGATGATTTGCTTCCACCAAAAAATTTTTGAATTGACTTAACTTCTTTTGTTCCTTTATAAATTTGACTTTCTGTAAGAGAATTTGTTTCAGAAGTTGGTATTGTTTTTAATGAATTTCTACCATCTAAGTCCAATTTTACTTTTAAAGAACCAGTCTGTTTAACTAAATCTTCTGAAGAGAGAGAAGGGTGAATTTGATTTAATGGAGGTTGTTGAATAGTAGTTGAACAAGAAATAGGAGTGCTTGGTTCAGAACGAGCTATTGAAGAAACATTTGGTGATTCTTTTCTAAAAAATGAATGAGTTGGTGCCCTCTTTTTTTTATCATTTGGTGCTTTAGTAAAAAAAGAGAACTTAGGTCTCGGGGTTTCACTCATACAAACGTCGTACAACACTTTATTTTAAGTTCTTTTATCCTTCTTTTGTATTTTGTAAACCAAAAATTAAATAAAATAAAAAATAGAAATCCATCAAATATTTGGACGAAAATCGTCAGGTTCATTAGATAGAAAAGAGAAGGATATTTTTTATATTATCATTTAGTTAATGATTTTAATAAATTGTAAAATTTATTTTAAATAATTAGTTGAATAGAAGAGAACTAAAAAAGAATTTTATGGATGCAAAATATTTGAGAAGAGCAACACAAAGAGTTCAAGAAGTTAATAATTTAATTTTTGATATTCGAATTCTTAATAACACTGGAACTATTAAAGAAAAGGTTAATGATTTTAAAAGAAGAATTGATTTATTAGAGTTAAAATTAAAAACGTTACCTAGTAATGATAGTGAATATGAACAATCAAGTGATGTAAATGATTTTGAAAATGAATTAGAAATAATTGAAAATGAATTAAACATTTTGTATCAATTAGAAAAAGAAAAAACAAGTATTTGTTTTGGAATTACTAATACTGAAATTTATGAAATTATTCCAAGATGTGCACCAAAATTGAGAATAGATATTGCTGGTTGTCAAAAATATGATGGGGTTAATGCTTTAACCTTTTATTCTAATAATCAAGAAAATCAAATGTTTCAATTTATTAAATGTAAAGAACCTGGACATACTTGTTGTGTTTTAATTCGTGCTGTTCATAGTGGTAAATTTTTAGGTAGAGAAGACAATAAAGATTATTTTGGTGTTAATGTTTGTCAAACAAATGCTGATCCTAATGACGAAACTAATCATTGGTTTATTGAGTCATTTGGTAAAGGTGTATATATCATTATTTGTTCTCATGCTAATCTTGCTCTTGATATTAAAGGTGGTAATGATAAATCTGAAACTAATGTTATTTGTTGGGAAAGACATGAA
The DNA here is from genome assembly GCF_000209125.1 of Entamoeba dispar SAW760. Classification (NCBI taxonomy): domain Eukaryota; phylum Evosea; order Mastigamoebida; family Endamoebidae; genus Entamoeba; species Entamoeba dispar. The sequence continues at coordinate 9,988 of NW_001853834.1, forward strand.
GAATTAAATCAACAATTTATATTACAGCCAATTGACCCAATTAAAAGCGAACTTTTTAGAAGAAAGTTACTTGAAATAAAACCATCAACAGAACCAATTCCTTTTCTTTCATCAGTGAGACAATGGTTTCAAAAATAAACTTATTTCATTCATTAATTCTTTTATTTAATTCTTTTATTTAAAAGAAAAGAGATCAGACTAATACAAATGTTATCCTCAGAATTCAGTGTCTAACATGGAAGTCATCACTTCATTTTTACTAAATTTTCTTTTTATAAACTCCAATATAATTAAAATATAATTAAAAATTATGGAATTTTAAGGGTTAATTATTATTTAAACAAAAAAATTTCGTTATTTATATCAATAAAAAATAATACTTTTAAAAATAATAAAAAGAACTTAAAAAAAAAAATTAAAATAAAAAAGAAAAAAAGTCAACTTAAAAATTACTCCCTAAAATGGACACAAACACTGCTTCTATTAACTTTCTCATTTGGCAATACCTCAAAGAACATCAATGGAATCGTTCAAAACATATATTTGAACAAGAAACACAAGTTTATTTTGATAAAACATATTTCATTCATTTAGTAGTTATTGCAGAATTTGAACAAGCAGAAGAATATTTACTATCATTTACTGATCAAAGTTCATCTGATACTTTAGGAATTCTTTATTGTATTAGAAAAAATTTCTTTCTTTGGTTATTAGAAAATAAACCATCTTCTGCTCTTTCATATCTTCAAAATGAATTTAAATTATTTAATTCATTAACTGAAATAAATACACTTGCCCAATTAAAAAGATTTAATCAATATCCACCTGCATCAAGTTATTCTTCTACAGAAGAATATCGTAAACAAGCAGTATCAAATGAATTAGATAGAATGATTGAAGAACATTCTTCAATGAATAGAGGTCTTTATTTAGTTCCTAATGAAACATCTTTACTTCAACGAATTCTTATTAACAATGAAAGAAATACACTTCTTTCAGTTAAAAATTTCTTTTCAGAAATTCCAATGAGTACACAAGAAAAATTAAAAGTTCGTGTAGAACCAATGAATACAAAAAATGATACTATGATTAGTTCTGGAAAATTAATAACTTCATTTGATATTTGGGATATGAAAGATAGTCATTCAGAAATAGTAAAAGAACTTTTATTAAATAATGGAAATATCCTAATATTCTTTATTAATAAACAAGCTATTTTAGTTAATTCTAAAAAAAAGAAAATTTCATCAGCGTTTTCGTTAGACCATTCATCAATAGATTTATCAAATGCACATTATTGTACAAATGGAATTAATGGATTTATTATTTATAATGAAAGTGTATTAGAGTTCTATATTATAGAAGATGAAAAAGTTGATTTCTTAGGTAGTTTTAGTCAAAATAGTTTTCAAGACATTGGAAAAGCTACATGTTGTTGTATTGATGAAAAACAATTATATATTATTACAAATGAAGGTGTTCTTGTTATATATGATTTTCCTACATTAAGTCAAGCATTTGTTCAAAAAATAGGAAAACAGGCATTACATAAATTACATGTGCATGGAAATAAAATATATACTATTGATGAAAATATGAATTTTAATATTCTTCAAATAGAAGAAAATAAAGAAATTCATCGATTTACATCAAAAGAACTAAATAATGGAAATGTTAGGGAAAAAATGAAATGTTTAATTAAATATAATGACTGTGACTTTATTGAAGATGTAGATTTATGTGCTACAGATAAAGGAATATTAATATGGAGTTTATATGATTTAATAGAAGTAAATATTGAAACAAGAGATATTTTTGAATATTCAATTCCAAATAAAATTATTTATATTAAACCAAATCATAATTTTATTTTCTGTGGATTAGAAGGAAATAACTTTGTTATATTAAAGCATTTTGAAAAAGAAATTTGTCAAGACCTTTCTTTAAGACCAACACAAGGAAAAGTATTTACTAGATATTCATTAAATAATGAAAATTCAATTCTTATTTGTGGAGAAAAAGGTTCTATTCAATTATTAAATCAATTTAGAAAATATTTACCTTCTAATTATGAATTTTTAAATGAAAAAACAGAAATTCATGAAGAAGAAAATGGTAAAATGGATATAGAAGAAACAATTAATTTAAATGAACATAAAAGTATGATTAATCAACAAAATGAATTAAGAAAAAAACTTCATCTTATTGATAAAGAAATAAATTTATGTCAAAACATATTTGAAATGAAAGAATTAACTCTTCAAAAAGAAGAGTGTCAAAAAAGAATTGAACAATTAGATTTTAAACTTGATGAATTAATTGAAAAACATAAAAGAATAGAAAATAAAAAAGAAGGTATTGCATTAGAAAATAATAAAACTAAAATTCTTTATAGATTTGCTAAACTAAATGAAAATAAAAGTCAAATTAAATTTTTAATGCATTCTGAACTTAATAAAGGAATATTTTCTATTGATGAAAATGGAATATTAACTTTTACTTTATGGCCTAATCAAAGTATTAGTTATATTGCACCAGAAGTAGTTCCAATATGTTCATTTTTAATAAAACCAGGATATGTAATAAGTGGATCAATTTCTGATAATAGTTTTTATGGATTGTTTGGAACTGGACATGAGTTGTATTTATATCATTTAAAGTCTAAAAAGAATTTAATGACAATATATTCTTCTAAAAGTTCTGCCTTAGATTTAGTTATTTGTACTGATTTTTGTAAAACAGACAATTCAATTTTTTGTGTTGGATTAAGTAATGGAGATATAGTATTATATAATGTTGAAAAAACAACAGTAAATAAATTATATTCTCATCAATGTTCAGTTAAAAAGATATTATTAAAAAGTACTTATTTACTTACTCTTGATATTTTTAATCAAGGATATTATACACCAATTTCTAATAATCAATTTGGACAATCAATATCAGTTGATTATAGTTCATTAAATATTATTAATTATGATGGAAGTTGTTCAAAGCCAATTATTCTTATTACAACTAAAACCAATGTACTTATTATTCAAATAACAGAAAGTAAAACATTATATCAATTTGATGATTTACTTCCAGATGAATATTTGATTGATTCAAAATTTTCACATGATGATAGCTTTATTATTATTTGTTCAAATACTCGTTTAATTTTTATTAAAAGTAAAGATTTCAGTGTAGTTAAATGTATTATTTATTCTGAAATATTCAAAACTATTCGTATTCCTTCTTCTAATGTTGTTTCATTTGCTGTATCAAAGAAAAATCCATTACAATGTTCATTAGGTTTAATGAATGGTTGTATAATTTTTGTTGAAGCACAAACACCAAATTTATGGAATTAAAAGAAAAAAGGAGAGATAAAGATTGTTCACAACGCAATTTAAACAAGAAGTCTTAAAAAATCAAAATTTAAGTTCTTTAGTTTTGAAAAGAATTTAAGATTTTTTTTTATTTTAAACTATAACAAAATAATAAAAAACTATTATTTATTAATTCACAATTCAATCTAACATTACTTTATTCGTTTTACTATTAATTAACTCTCTAATTACATTTTTAATATATAACCGTTCTTTCTTTGGATCTATATCATTTACTATTTGTTTAAATTTTATTCCATCTGAAGGAGTATATTCCATAAACTTACGAATAAAGTATAACATAAATACACCACAATCAACCCCATTACTTTGTTGAGGTACGTCGAGTGAAAGAACTCTTTTGTGTTGTTCCCATTCTTCATCCCATGTCTTTTCTTTTTCTTTTCTTTTATATTCCCATCTAATAAATTCTAAAATATTATTTGTTAATTCATTTGTTTGAGAAATACTTTTTAAAGAATCTATTACAAGAATACATGGTGAGTCAATATAATCTTCACAACATGGTTCAATAGAAATTGAAGCATCTTTTAATTGATTTAAGTTCTTTTTTAATTCTGTATTATTTTGTGAAGAGAAAAATAAATTAGGTGATGTATCAATTTCACTGTTTGAATTTAATGTTTTTTGTTTTTTAAATGGAGAATCTAAAAGTGTTTGAGAAAGAGGGTCTTGATGTTCTACTTCAATAATACTTTTTTTATAGTTTTCACAATAACTTTTTTCTTTTCCAATTTCAATTTCAAAAATAGCTCCTTCTTCATCTGAGTTAATTCTTTCCCAATCTTCTTGTGGTTGAGACTTTTGAGTTTTGTTACAAACAATTATAGTAAACCAATGTGTTTCATAATGACATGGAAATAATAAAAATCGCAAATCTGTTAAATTTTCATCATCTTTTAACCAATTCACTAATTGATTATATCGTTGTTCTCTTAAGTCATCATCATTTACACTACAAATAGAATGAATTTTAGCACTAAAGAACGTATTAAAGACTTTAAAATGACAACTGATAAATTGTTTTTCTAATTCACCTAAATATGCATTAATAATTACGTCATTAAGCATTTGATCTTCTTCTAGTCGATTATAATCAGATTGTTTAATAATAACACCATCACTTTCAAGAAGTACTTCATCATTATTCATATCCATTATAAATTATAGTTTCCTTTTTTTTTCTCTTTTTTTCCCTTATTGTATTTTTCATGTTTTATATCACGTTTTTTTAATTCATAAAACTTCATAAGAACTTTAAAACTAATTATTATTATCTGTAAGTTCAAATACTTTTTCTTGTGACTAATTCATACAATTCGTTTCCACGTCATTTTTTATTTGAATTATTTATATATAAATTAACAAATGATGGTGTAAGATTGAAGAAGTAGAAAAAAGAAAAATGTGAAGTAAACATTTTGAAAAAGAAAAATAACAGAAAAGTTCTTGGAATGTGATAAGAACTCAGAAATAAGAAGAAAAGAATACAACTTTTAAAAGGAAGAACTAAAAAAATTAAAATTTGAGAAAGATGGACAGTGTAAAATCAGGATTTCTTGTTAAACAAGGAGGAAGTTGGAAGTCATGGAAAAAGAGGTGGTGTGTATTAACACCAACAGGAATGATATTTTATTTTAAAGATAAAAAAGATGTAAATTCTAAAGGATGTGTTGATGTGAATTCAGCGTCCGACGTTTTATTAGAAGATGAAAAGAAGAAAAATTGTTTTGGAATTGTAACACCAAATAGAACATTTTTTATGGCTGCTGAGTCAAAAGCTGAAAGAGATTCATGGATTCAAGCTGTTTCTCGATTTGTTAGAAATAAAAATTTATCAGCTATGTCTGGAAGTTCACAACAATCTAGTCAAGAAGGAATTCAAAGTAATTCTAATGGTAATTCAACCCAAAATTTAGGAGAAGGAAATACAAATTCACAATCAGGTGAACCACATAAAGTTGGAGTCGATGATTTTGAAATGTTATCCTTAATTGGAAAAGGATCATTTGGTAAAGTTATGCAAGTTAAAGAAAAATCAACAGGACAAATTTATGCAATGAAAATATTAAACAAAACACATATTATTGATAATAATGAAATTGAACATACAATGGCTGAAAAGAATGTACTTTCTAAATCAAAAAATCCGTTTTTAATGCAAATGCATTATTCATTCCAAACACCTGATAAATTATATTTTATTTTAGACTATGTTAATGGAGGTGAGTTATTTGCTCATTTACAAAGAGAACATAGATTTTCTATTGAAAGAACTAGATTTTATGCTGCAGAGTTATTAATTGGAATTAAATATTTACATGACGCTGGAATTGTCTATAGAGATTTAAAACCAGAAAATATTTTATTAACAGATGAAGGACATGTTTGTATCACTGATTTCGGATTATGTAAAGAAGGATTAACTGAAAAAGATCAAACAAATACATTTTGTGGAACTCCAGAATATCTTGCACCAGAAATTTTATTAGGAAATGGATATGGTTTTGCTGTTGATTGGTGGAGTTATGGTACATTAATATATGAAATGTTATTAGGATTGCCACCTTTCTTTGATAATGATGTTCAAACTATGTATCAAAAAATTGTTAGTGATGATGTTAGATTCCCAAAAAATACACCACCTGCTATTAGAGAATTTATATCTGATTTATTACAAAAAGATCCTGAGGATAGACTCACTAATCCTGATGTTATGATGAAACACCCATTCTTTAAAAATATGGACTTTGAAATGGTAAAAGCTAAAAAAATTAAACCACCCTTTGTTCCTAATGTTACTAGTAAAGAAGATCTTGCTATGATTTCTGAAGAGTTTTTAGAAGAGACTCAAGAAGCAATTGATGAAGAGAAACAATACGTTCCAAGAAATGGAGGAGTTGACTTCTCTGGATTTACATATGTGGGTAAATAACAACCTAATTATTTTTTTTTAAATTTATTTTTATTTGAAGGAATATCACAAATTACTTTTAAAGGGTTTTTTTTGAAAAAGAACTTTGAATGAATTATTATATGGCTGAAATTAAGGATTTAGAATATAAAGAATATTTTATGTTTGTTGAAAATGAACCAATATTAATTGACTATTTTAGCGATGATGGAGAATTAGAATGGCATCGTGCACTTTTAAAAAATAAAACAGAAATTGCATTAATTCAAATTAATTTACCTAAACATTGTATTCATGAAATTATTCATTACATTCAATTATTAAAAAAGGTTTATTCATTTAATATGGATTGTATATTACCAGTACATAATATTTTATTTGGTAAATTTGAAGAACAAGAACAACTATGGATTTTTACACAACCGATATATCCTATTTCAATTCACTCTTATGTATTTAAACAACACATCACCCAAGATCAAATGAATTTTTTAGCAGGTGATTTGTTACATATTAATTGTTCATTGTCATCTATTCAAACATTAGTATACTTTACTGAAGAGGGTTTTGTTTTATCTAGAGATCCTGCATCTCCATTTCCTCGTTTATTAGTGTCACCTTCATGTTTTATTATTCCTTATATTTTAAAACAAAAAAGTGATATTAATATTGTGATTATTCATTACTTAGAATTAATATGGAAAATTCCAGATGCTCATATCATCATTAATTCATTAAAAAATGGAATTCCAATTCAACAAATAGTTCAACACCCAATAGTACAACGTTTAGTTCATTTTATTCAAGGTGATCAAGCAGTAATTACTGATTATAAACCAATTGAAAAAATTGGAAAGGGAGGATTTGGAATTGTGATGAAATGTAGTAATTCTCATAATGAAATTGTTGCAATTAAAGAGTCTAATGGAATTAATAGTTCTACACTACAAAGAGAAGCCACAATACTTCGATTATGTAACCATCCTAATGTAGTTAAATTTATTGGGTTTTGTACTTCACAATTTTCATTTGCTTATGACTTGGGATTAGTTTCACCTAGAACTATATCTAATTCATTTTTAATAATGGAATATTGTGATGGAGGAAATTTAGATAATTATATTCAACAATTTGCTTCAAGAGGTAAATTACCATCATTAGAATTAGTAATGGATCTTTTTAGACAAATAGCTTTATGTCAACGATATTTACATTTTGAAAAAGGATTTATTCATAGAGATATTAAATTAGAAAATTTCTTATTAGTTCATCACCAACCATTTCCATTACTCAAAATTACTGATTTTGGATTTGGAAGATCTTTAGCTGATGAAATGGATACAATAGAATTTTCCCCATTATTTGCAGCTCCTCAAATGTTTGAACAAACAACATATTCTTCAAAAAGTGATTTATATTCTATTGGTGTTTGTTTATATAGACTAACAACATGTAGATTTCCATTTGCTACAACAAAAACTGAATTTATTCAACAAATGAAAGAAAAAAAGAAGGTTCAATTTCCTATTGTGTTTATAAATGATTGTAGATATTCTGGAATCATTGAATTAGTTACGAAGTTAATGGTATATGAAGAAAAAGATAGAATGTCTTGGGAAGAATTTTATTCTCATCCATTTATGGTTCGTTTATTAAAATAACAATAATTATAAACATTCAATTATCAATCTCTTTAATATTATTCTCTTTATCTTAGATAAATGGAATGACTTGAGGTACACAATATGATGTTGTTTGTGAATAAATTGGAAGTTGTTGGATCGAATGAAATAATGTTTTATATTCTTTTAGTTCTAACTGTTTTATATTTATTTGGTTAATTGATTGTAAGTAGCGAAGAACAGTAGTTAAATGTCGTTCATCTTCATTTAATTCATAAAAAGTTAATTGTTGAATACAATTATTCAGCAATAACAAAAATTTAAATAAATCAGTTTTTTTAGATTTTAATGTTATTAAATATAACAAAATTCCAGCATTAATACTCGTATTATAGATAATCATTTCATAGTTTTCTTGTTTAATCCAGGTATTAATTCTATTAAACTGAGTATTGATATGGTAAAATAATAGTTTTTCTTTTTCTTCTTGAGATATTTGTTTTAAAGTAAGTTCTCTAAGATGTTGTATTTTCTTCTCTTCAATTTCCTTTTCATTTTTATTATCATTATCTGTCTTTTCACATTGACAATGTAATTCATTGAAACTAAGATTCCTCAAGAAATTAGTCATTGTTTTATTAATAGTTTTTTATCTTAAAATATTTTTTAATATATTATTGAATGTCTCTATTTCCCATTATTTGCCTCTATTTTAGTATAATATTAAAGAAAAAGTTGATTTTGCCACGTTTAACCCAAGAAAAAAATACTTTAATTGACTTTTCGTTATACAAACCTCAAGATTATTTTAGTGAGATGATACAATTTGAATTATAAAAGGATCTTTAAAAGAATGTAATTAGTTAAATTACTATGACAATACAATCTGCTCATTTTCATAGAATAATGAAACAAGTTTTTTCCCATAACCTTTTACCTGTTTCATTTTCTTCTTCTTTTGGAAAGAGACAACGGGTATTAGAATTTTATGCATATGGAGTGTTAAAAGAAAAAATTACACATAAAATAGTTCAGTCTTTCACGATATGTGATCCTTGTTTCTTTACAGAATTTAGAGATGCATGTATGGCTGCAAGAGAAGATATATTTGATGAATTATTAAAACCTTATATATCTCCAAAATGTGAACGAGGAAAATATGTTAGTATGATTATTGCTGAATGTAATTTAGTAGTTCAGACATGTAGTCCAAGTAATAAAAATATTTTAAATTCTTTACAACAATTTTTAGTGAATTGTTTGTTTGTATCAGGATGTAATAATTATTTTAATTCTAAATTTGTTGTTGCTTCTCCTGATAGAGATTTTAAACGTTCACAGTCTCCAGTTGTATGGAACTATCACTTAGAACAAATGTTTGCTTAACCCTGTTTATTATATTATAATTTAATTGAAAAGACGAAAATTCAAAGAACATTTAATTAATTTTGTGTTTGTTTTATTTTATTTACTTGTTGTTTTAAACGTTTATTTTCTTCATACAAAGATTTTAATACAGAAAGGAGTGTAGGGATTTCTTCTCGTGGGAAATTATCAGAAGATGACTGTAACATACGATAAAGTTGGTCTTGTGGCTCATCTGTTTTTGTTACATCAAATAAAGCAAGTAAATGAGCTGGAAGAATAGTTGGACAACGTTGTTTAATTGAATACTGATAAGAATCTTTTGTTTGTTGGATTAATTGTTGGTAAATTCCATCTTCTTCAAAATGTAATGAGTTTTCATTCATTTGAGTAATAAAAGACACTGCAGCTACAAAATTACAGAAATAACATGAATGAGCTCCTCTAGTAGTTTCAGCAAAAGTCATAACATATTTTACTGTTGAACTTAAATGAGGTAAATTTGCTTTTAGTAAAGTATAAATAACAATAGGAACAAAAGTGTCTCCACTTACATTCCCTGTTACAAAAATTGTTGTCATTTCAATAATACGCAATGCAATATAAATATATGCTAATTTATCTTGAGCAGTTCTAACAGAATCTATTTGTTTTAAACAATTTATAGCATAGCTTAGAGGTTTTACACTTTTATTTTCATCAAAATCAACATCTAATAATTCTGGTGTAACAAATTGATGTTCTATAACTTTATTCATTATGAGATGATCTTCTTCAACTTCTTTAAGATTCATTTTTTCAACTGTGTTAATACTTGGTGGCCAAATATATTTAAATACTCTAGTATATAATAACCTTTGAAGAACAGTGAAATATTGTTTATCTTCACCAATTCCAATTTTTAATCTTTTTAATGTAATAATCATTTCTTTTATAAACTTCTCAATGACTTCTTTTCTTTCGTCTAAATTCATTCCTTTAACCATTTCTCCAAAACCAACTACAAATTGATCAGTTTGGATTGAAACTTCTTTTGTTTTAAGAATTTTTTGATATACCTTTTTTTGTATTTCATTATTATTATTTAATTCTTTTCTTCGTTCATCATCCAGTGGTGATACAAATTGTGGTTGAAACTTATCGTTTAACATCATTTTATCAATTCGTTGTTGGTCAATAAATCCTGGAATTGAAGCTTTAATTGTTTCAACACTTTCATCTAATGACAATTCAATAGTATATTCATTAAAAGATAGTGGGGCATTTCCATCCATTAATTTCCATGCCCAACTACATCCATGTTGATAGATTGGTGATTTTGTTAATAAAATATTTAGTTGAGATAGGTTTGTTTCTTTTCCAATATAAGCCTCAACACCAATGATATTCGTTGAGAATATAGGAGCACTTGTTTTAGATATATCTTTTACTGTCTCAATAACTTCATCAAACCGTTCAAAATCTGTTCCATTAAAATCTTTAACATCACTCATAAAAATTCTTAAACTAGAATCAGAAATAATTCCTGGTATTTGAGTTAAAGTTATAAAATGTAATGATTGTTTATCAAGTAAAATAAAATGAGAATAGAAAAAATCTTTTGTCAAATCAATATCATTGATAGAGTATACTGGTGGTAATATTAGTATTGCATTTAATTTAAGGGCATCTTGTAAAATAGAAATATTAGTAGTCATTAATGATCGAAAGATAGGATGAGTGATAACTAACAATGAGTTATGATATTCGTTTTTGTTAACTTGTTCTATTTGAATAGACTTATTTTGTAGTTCACTTAAAACTTCGCTTGAAGGGATATTTTCAATAGTGACAGTAGGAATATTTTCTGAGTTAAAAGATTTTTGTTGGATTTGACTGTTATTATTTTCTTCTTTAATTTGTGAATATCTTTCAAAGTTTAATGGAACACCTTTAACAAAAATAAATGATTGTGATTGGATTCTCCTTCGATTAATACGTGTTTGTTTGTCCATAACAGTTAGTTTCTTTTTGTATTTTGGTGCATCGTATAATGGTTTATCACCAAGAAAATATTTAGGTCTTAAAGGAGGTGTTATTGGATGTGGTATGTCATTAATCAATGAGCATGGACTATACCCTTCTGATAATCTTTTTTTTTCAACAGAATTAATTTTATGAAATGTTTTTTTTCTTGGGGAAGGAGGTGCTTTTTCAGGTTTAGGAGGAATATAACTTTTATTTTCTATTGAAGCAATACCATTATGTTGAAGTTGGTTAAAAGAATTACTAATTTCATTTTCTTCAGAATGAAATGAAGAATTGTTTTGTATTTTATTGGAATGAGTAATTGGTGAAGTCTCATTATTAGTATTATCATTAATACCCTCTGATTGAATAGTGTTAGTTATTACAAGAGGGTCTTGTTGCATAGGTAGAAATTTTTTTAATTAATAAGTTTTTAATAAAGAAATTTTCAGGAAAAATAAGAAAAATTGATTTTTTATAAATTTCAATGAGATAATTTTTCATCTTTTTTTAAAAGATTTTGTAATTTTATAATAAATGAAAAATAAAAATCTTTTTAAAAATATAATTTTTTTTAAATTAGAGATATTTTATTGTGTATTTATAATTGTTTTTAATGAATTAATAATTGAAGATATTAGAAGTCTTTGTTTTGGATTTTGTGTCCATGAATGAGTTATTATATTATAAAGATTTTCTGGAAGTGTAATTGGTCTTTCTAATCTTTTTCCTGATGTAATAAATTCTGCTATTTTCCATGGAAAACCAAATCTTTCATCACTTTTTGGAAATGGGTCATTCCATTGACCAACTTCATACATAGTAATTGCAAATGAATATATATCAGCTTCCTTTTTATACTTTTCTTGATTAAGAACTTCTGGTGCCATATATATTGGTGTTCCAATTCCTTTGGTAAATGTCATATTAGTCATTAACATATTAATATTTCTTGAAGTTCCAAAATCAGTTAGTTTAGTCAATACATTATTCTTTTCATCAAAAGACATTACTAAAATATTATCTGGTTTGATATCACGATGTAATATGTTATTATTATGAAGATATTGAATTCCTTTAGCAGCATCAAGAAGAAATCTTAAACGAATTGATAACTTTGGAATACTTTCTTTCTTCTTTACAATAAGTTCTCTAATCGATCCATATTCTGCATATTCTGTAACAATACAAATATGATCTTTTAAACAACATGCTCCAAAGAAATTAATAATATAATCACATCTAAATTTATCTAACATAGAAACTTCTTTCTCAAATTCTTCTATAACTTCTTCATTATCTTCTAAATTCTTTATTTTTTTAATTGCAACTCTTCTTCCTCTAAATATTCCTTCATAAACAATACCAAATGAACCTTCTCCTATTTTCTTTATTTCTTTAAATTCTGTATAATCTAATCTTGTTGATAATTTTGTTTTGAATGATAATTTAACAGTACAAGTTTGTTCAATTTGTGTACGAATACTTTTTGAAGTAATAAATATTTGATCTTCAACAGTACATGAACATAATGGAGTAACAAATACTTCAAATTCACATCCTTTTCCTTTTGGAATAGTGATTATTTGAGGATTAATTCTCAATAAATATCTGTCATTTTCTTCTTTAGTTGTTAACTGGACTTTAATTGTTTTTTTAGTTATATTTGCAATACAAAGAATTTCTCTTATTTCTTTTCCAACACTAAGTTCAGTGAAATCATTATTATTTTCTTCTTTAAATTTTATTGTATTTTTATTTACCATTATTTGTTTATTGTAAGGTAATGATATAAATACAATATTACAATATCTTATATCAAAGAAACTATTTTCTTTTTCATATTGTTTTTGAATTTTATATCTATAATACTTTCTACTACACCATCCAATACTTATTAAAGTTATAATAATCACTAAGAGAATCACCATTATGACTAATATAATTACCCACCATACAGGTGATCTTTGACAATACGTCCCATCATCGCTGGGTTGATACCAGAAACTACATTGTGAACAAATACTATTTTCAACTGAAATACAATGATTCACTTGTGATAAAGGAATACATTGAAAATTTTTTAATATTCCATCAGTACAAGAAATGCATTGATAAGAATTACATTCAGAGCACCCTTCATAAACATGAGAACAATGAATGCATTCTTTATTTCTTAAAGTATAACCAATATTACATTCTTCACATCCAGTAGAAGTCTTTGATTTACAATTCTTTAATAACTCATAAGAAAGACAAGACCCATTCATCGAAAGATAATAATTTTCATTACACTCTAAACACTGTAAATTTGTTTGACATAATGAACAGTTATTTTCACATTTTCTACATAATGAAGACGACCTGAAATATCCTTTCATACATACAGCACATCCTTCATTATTAGAAAATAAAAATTGACAATTTTGTATAACCAAAGAAGACAAAGCACATGACCCATTAATAGCGGTGTATCCATTCTCACATTTAAAACAATACTCTGAATTTAAACAATCTAAACAATGTTCAGGACATGTCTTACATTCATAGTTTGAGACATACATTTTATTAGTACATTTTACACAAAAACCATGTACATATTGTTCACAATTTGTGACATTTCCTTTGTTGATACACTGACCCAAAGAATTTAAAATATAACCAGAAATACATTCAACACATTTACTGTTAGTACAATACTTGCAATTTTTATCACAATAAATACAATCAGTTCCATTAAAATATTTTGCTTTATCATTACAGGAAATAAAATGATTATTAGTTGATATACAATCAACATATGAACATGATTTATCAGTTGTAATAATTTCACTAGAATTAAAACAACTATAACATTCTTGAGGAGAACACATTGAACATCCATGAAATTTGGAAGAACATAAAATACATCTACCATTCTCTAAAAAGTATCCATTAGAACACGAAATAATTGATTCTACTGAAACAATATTTTCATTATTTGTTTTCTTAATACAAACACCATTATTATTAATATAATTATCCTCACAAATGATACACTTCTTTAATGTACATTGGATACAATGCTCTTCACAATGTAGACATTGTGTTCCATCAGAATAAAAACCTTCAGGACATAACATAACTTTGTTAGATATAACTTTTAACATTTCATTTTTCTGACACCCTCCATAGCTGTCAATTTGATAATAATCTTCACATAATATACATTTATTATTTATACACCTACGACAATTAATAGGACATAAAGAACATGTTTCATTAATAAATTCATGATGTTCACTGCATTCATGACAAGTATATTTACTTTTCTTTGTACAATATGGGATATCAATTCCCTCATAATTAACACAGTTTCCATTAAGAATGATTCCATCACAGACCAAACATGATACTTTATCATTCATTATATAATATGAAGAACAATATGATACCATTGTTTGGGTTGTATAAACTATTTCATTTCCTAGCTTAAATGGTTGATCAGAAGAAATAACACTATCAAAAGAGTTTTTAAAAAGAATATTTGTATTATTTATTTGTGAAGGAAAGTAAACAAAGGAATGATTTGCAGTAATTCTAAGTGAAAAATCAAAAATATTTGTTTCAATAACCAAATGACTATCGTTAATATGTACAATCCCTTCAAAAAAATGATCAATATCGAAAAAACTTATTGAAGGTAATAATTGAAGAATACAATTTGAAGAATAACATGGACAATATACCTCTTTATAACTTCCATTTGATAATGACCCAGAAATTAAAGTGCAATAAACTTTATCATCCAAATGTCTTACTGGGCATATACGAATAAGTTTATTAGAAGATAAAGAAATCATTTTATAAGTCAAGAATGAAGAATTTATCAATTTAAATGGCGTTGAAGATACAGCAAAGTTAATACATGTTTGTACTGAGTACATTGCTGGAAAGAATAAAGAACTTTGCTCATTTAATGAAATGACACTTTCTGATTTAATATTGAAAAAATCATTTTCACTAATGAATTGTTCTATTCCAAATTTTCCATTTACCTTAATTCTAGTATGAGAATCTACTTGTAATATCTCACAAAACAAAGAACCATTTATCAAAATATTATAACCTTTAAATGAACAGAATTTAAATGAAAGAGTTTTATCATTTGTGTTAAAATAAGTATTTTGTTCTATTGTAACATTATTCCAATACTCATTTGACTGAATTTCATATGAACTGAAATCAATTTTTAAATTTAAATTATTATTAGGATATAGTTTATAATTAAAACAATCAATAAATTGTTTTAGTGTTGAATCCAAATAATTTGATCCATCAAAAATACATTGACACATAAAAAATGCATCTTGTGGGACAAATCTATTCCCACAAGTCTTTACATTATTAAGAAAAAAATGTGAGTCAAAATGATTAATTAGTCTTGTGAATAAAATTATTTCTTGTGATTGAATAGATGAGATATCTATTTCATTATTTATTTGAATATCATTGAATATACAATGTGAAGGTGAAGTCACTGTTAAAGAAGAAACAATAACATTACCATTAAATGTAATTTCATTTGAAGAAGATAAGACAAGATTTTTAATAGTTAATTCGCCTATAGAATTTAGATCAATAACCTTAGTTTTTGTTTCAAAATTAATTGAATTCCAATACTTTAAATCTTCTAATAGAATAGTTTCAAAATTAGGAAGATTTAAATCATACATTGAAGAATTTCTAATACAGTCAGGATAATTCCAATTTGATAAAACTGAAATATTTGGCATTGAAGTTGTTAATGAACATGTACAATCAGATAATGGTTTAATTGAATCATAAATAACATACCTACCATTTCCATCTCTATTACAAACATTGAAAATAGAATAGTGTGTTGTTATTACTGATTCAATATTGTGACCAGTGAATAAATACTTTGGAAGATTACTTTGAGAAGAATAACTAAAATCAAATAGTAATGTTTGAAATGAGTCTCCATCAATCATAATGTATCTTGTAGTAGAATCTGTTTCAATAATAAAATAAAATTTTTGGTTTATGTCAGAATAGATATTAATACTAGAATTATAAATATGAATATTTGGTTTTGATGAATCAGCAACTTTTGTTCTACATCCATCTACACCAAAACAACCAAATGTTAATACAAAGTTATCTGGAATAACTTTCATAAATAAAAATAACAATCCTTCAGAATGTTTCGTTCTTAAACCGAATGATTTCATTGTTGATGTTGACTCTTCAAAGTGAAGATATTTTGGAGACTTCCCAGTAGTATCGAAGTCTTGAAAAATAGTATTCTCTAAAGTACAACAACCATTTATAAAATAGAATACATCACTGTTTTTAGCACCAACTTTTTTATATTCTTGAGTCCATCCTTTTCGTTCAATAGTTTTTGAAAAATAACCAATAACACCATTATTCTCAGTCCATTCATTTGATCTTGCATAAAAAACATTAACAAATACGAAAAGTACAACACCAACGAACATCCAATTAAGATAAGTAGTTTTTAATCTTAAATATGACAAAACAGCCACTTCCTATTGAATGTCGTTTGCCAAAAACTGTTTGTCTAAAAATAAAATAGAACCAAGAGTTACAACAAAAAAAATTATTGAATCCATTAATGATTTATTATTCACAAACAAAAAAAGGTATCAGATAATCTTTTTAATATCTTTCAAAAGTACGTTAATAGGCATAATAGGCAAAAAAAATTCTTGAAAAAAGTTTTGTTGCAAAATAACATAAATATAATAAAAATGTTATTTATCACAAAATAAAAAAAATAAAAATATTATAAAAAAAACTAAAAAACAAAGAACATAGAGATGAGTAATAAGGTAGCTGTGATTAATTTGAAACCAGAGGAATTCAAAGAAATTGTTCATACATTAAAACATCACATAACCAATGGGAGATTAAACAGAAAAGAAAAGGTTGAATATGAGCCAATAAATGAACAAGAGACACAAAAAATTACAATTATACATAAATATGGATCTGTAGATATTGAATTAGTTCCACTTCAAAGTATAGAAGAAGGGATAGAAAATGAATGGGGAGGATATATATGCGAAGAAAATACTCCAAATTATCAAAAAATAACTGAATACAATGCTGGAGAATTAAATATGATTATTGGAAATGGTAAACTACTTGATTGGTGTATTGATAATAATATTGAGTATGTGGATAGACAAGCAGTGGAAGATGAAAATAATGCAGAAGGAATAGACAGAATTGCTGAGGCTATTGCAAATAATCCATGGAACTTCTCTCAACAACCTCAGAACTATAATGAAGAAACGTTATTAAGACCACCACAACCATCAAATAGTTCAAAAGAAGAACAAGAACCAATTAAGAAAACAACTCAAAATAATGAAAAAGATTTTACATTAGAGACTGCATTAAATAAATTATTAGATTACAAACGAAGGGCTGCTCAAACAACTGATATGAATGAGAGAAGAAAATTAGCAGAAGAAGCAGCTCTATTAATGGCACAATTTATGGGAGATTCGAGTGAAGAAGATGATTAATTTTATTAATAAAGTATATCTTTAATTTCTTTGTTTAGCTTTAAAACAGAGACTCAATGAAGTGAAATTCATTGCAATTACAGTAAAATGAGAAAATAGTTTTCACCATAATCCTGCCTTTTGTTTTTCTGTTTGTTGTTTCCATTGTTTCCATGATTTAAACATATCAAAGGTAACATCGAATAATTCGATAAAATCTTCATCTGATAAATGAAACTAGAAGTGTTAATTTTTATTCTTAATTTGATTGTATTTTGTATTAAAAATAACAAACAACTAAATCGTCTTTGGCAATACCTTCTGGTTTATTTTCTAATTCTTTAAAAGAATAAACCTCGAGCCCAAGTGAATTAAGTGTTCTTTTACCATCTACTAATTGAACACCTTTTTCTCTTAACATATTCTTTGTTAAATCATTATTTCCACCATGTTTTGATACTTTTAATGTAATTTCAGCACATGAAGATCTACGATCTCTTTTTGAAGTATCCCCTTTACCATTATTAACAGAAATTGTTAATTTAGGTTTAAATGAAGAAGGACTATCAGTTCCACCTACAGAGTCTTTTCTTGAACACTCTGACTGTCTATCATTTTTATACTCTTCGATACATTTAATATTATCAGTTGGAATTTCAGAACATCTATTCTTTCTTTCAGTAGGAACTTTTAATAAAGAAGAGTTAAACGGTAGTTGGTCATTAGTCAATGCAATAGGTCTTTTCGAATAAACAGAAATCCTTCCTCCTTTGTCTTTTCTCCTTTTCATTAATTCTTCTTCTGGATCAATACTTCTATCAATATTACCAGAATGTAATTCTATTGTCCTATGAATTGCACAACTTTCTGTTAATGGGAAGTTAGGAATTGAAGCAGATTGTAACTTTTTGAGATCATTAACCATTCTAATTAATCCACCGTCAGGAACAAGTTTACTTCCTTGTAATTTTATTTTACTTTTAGACCTTATTCTAATTTTAATAGAATCTTTTTTTGAGTTACAAGGAAGAAGAGTAATTCTTGACAACGGAAAGACAAATCTAAGTAAATTTTCTTTATTTGCTATTGCAAGTAAATTTTGTGTTAGAATAGCTGATACTGGACATCCTTTTAATTTAAAATCAGTTATATATAATATCTCTTCGTTTGATATATCTCCAAATTTTCCTGGCGTAAATTTATCAAATAATTTTGGTTTAATTCTTTCACTATCTGCTTTAGTTTTAGTCTCATCTATTGTGGTAGTTACATTCTTAATAAGAGTAACCATTTCAACGAGATTTTTTGCATCTGGATGATCATTCCATGTATGTTTTTTTAATTCATTTAATAATAAAACGTACCTTGGAAGTCTTTGAATTGGCATAATTAAATATGATGACATATCTTTATCATTCCCTTTTTCTTTAATTAGTGCTTCTCTAACACATTCAATACATAAAATTTGTTCTACTCGTTCTATAGATTCAGAGTAATTAACAAGGTAAGGAGTGTAAACACTAAGTGCACCTTCAAGTTCTTTATAAACATTAATCCATGGTTTATTTGGTTTCATATCTTCAGTAGCTTTCTTCAAATCATTTAAAAAATTAGAGTTAAATTGATAAATTTCTTCTATATTATTAAAAATTACTTGAACACTATCTTTCTTTAATGCACCATTTTCAACAAAGTTTTGGATAATTGGTCTATATTTATCAATACCTTCTTTAAGATAATGAACATAATCATCTTCTGTTTTAATCATTTCTTGTGTAACTTTAATTCTAAATGCATTCTTTTTTTTTAATGAATTCATTTCATTTTTTGCAGAAAATCTTCTGAAATAAGCTTGTGCTTTAGCAATAGTACCTTCAAATACATTCACTATTGTGATAAATATATTTTATTAATTGTTTAACTAAAATATAGCAAACTATCAAATCCTTTTGTTGTTGACATAAGAAATTGTAATGTAGTTCGAAATACTGAAGCAGAAACTCGAATTTTACCTCCAATAACTGTTTTTTGAATATACTTTAATTGCTCTTTAATACTTTCAGCTTCCTGAGCTGAAGGAATATTTTTTTTAACTTCTTCAATAGGAATTTGTGGAAATGGTTCAATATTATAAATTTTAAAACATTCTGTAGCAAATAAAAATACACATTCAACTACTCTAACAATATTCTATTAAATGAATTAATTAATCTAATAAATAAAATATTAACAAACCCCTTTTACAAAATCATCATATGTTGCAATTCTTAGTAATGGAACATGCATTTCTTTACACACTTGAAGAAACATATTTAAATTTTCTAGTTGTTTATATGGGTGTTTAGAGTCATGAATAACTGGAATAAGATCATCATCAATAGTTTTTGCTAAATAACATAAAATTGTTCCTGATTTAAGTGAATTACATAAATCAGGATTTATAGGTACTTTAAGAATAGATTCCATCCATGATATTAACATCATTTTCTTCTGAATAAATTGAATGAATTGGTCATCACTTTCCATTTCCCAACTAAACTTAAAATTTTTTTTAGTTTCTTTTTTGGTTTTTCCAAAAAGTAGATTATTTTTTTACTTGAACTATAAAAATCCTATTTTTTATTTCAAATTAACATTCTCTTATTCTCTAATATTTTTTGTTCTTTCTCCTTCTCTTAAACTGTTAATATTTCTCAAGAAAATAACAAGATCTGTACTCTTTCCTTGACTATCTTTTATTATAAAATAAACATTTAATAAGTAAAACAAACCACTCACTTACCACTGACCATTAAAATCAAAGGAATCTTTTGTTCCTTTCCAAAATGAATCTCCACTTGTTTGTTGAATATTTGGTGATAAACTCTTTGATTTAGTAGTATTTAATGAAGCAAATATATCATCTTTCTTTTGAGAATTTGAATTAAATGAACTTTCACATTCAAAATCAAATAGTGTTTGACTTTTTGGTTGAGGTGAATGTGTGTTAGATGAATTATTAGTCATAACAATAGTTGTTTGTTTTGTTGAAGGTGTTCCAAAATCAAATAATGAAGCAGAAGATGATGGTTTAGGTGATTGAGAAACAGAGGTATTACTTGATTGATTAAATGAGAATAAATCTGTTGATGTAGTCATTGGAGTATATGACTTCTTTGGATATTCATCAAAGGAAAATAAATCTGTTGATTTGTTTAATGATGGTGAAATATTTGGAGTGTTATTGTTAACTGAATTAGTTGAATGACTGATTGATGAAGGTGTTGAACTTTCTCCAGATGTTTTTGGTTGAAGAACAGATGGTTTTTGTTTTAAAGATTCATCAGATTGTGTAGGAATGTCTTTAAAATTATCCCAGAATAATCCAGCAGAACTTGAAGTAGATATTTGTGGTTTAAAAGTTTCTTCCTTAGGTTGAACAGGATTTGGAGATAATGAAGGAGCATTAGAAACAGCAGGATCAGCTTGGTCCATTAAATTGGCATAAGGATTTGGTAAGTTAACTTCTTTAGCTATCATATCCATAAGTTGAAAAGTGTTAATACGTTCAAAAGGATCAACAACAAAGATCTTTTCAAAGAATTGAGTCACTTTCTTAGAATAGTAGTTATTTGGAATAGAGTATTTACAAAATTGAATTCTCATTGGAGATTCTTCAAATGGAGTATCAAAGTAACAAATTTTATATAATACACACCCTAATGCCCAGACATCAGCTTTTCTTCCAATTGGTTTATAATCATAAAGATTAATCATTTCTGGTGATCGATAAGCCAATGTAGTATATTTTTGAATATTCTCATCAATTATAGGACAATCCCCTTTAGTCCGATTATAAAATTTACTTTCTGGTACAACACTACCAAAATCAGTTAATAAGAACTTCTTATTTTTAAATAATACATTCTCTACTTTTAAATCTCTATGACACAATGGTGGATTTTGTGAGTGCATAAAAGCAACAGCATGACAAATTTGATAAAACATTCTTAAAACAGCTTCTTCTTTTATTGGATTTGGATATGTTCTTTCTAATACATTAATTGTAGAAATAGGACAATAATCCATCAATAGTACTACTTTTTTTTCTGGTTCACTGTACACAGCACTATCAAACAGTGGAACAATAAACTCATTTTTACATAACGCTTTATGCACATTTATTTCTTGTTGAATTCGCTTTAAATCATTTTGGTCACCATAATACATAACTTTCATTGCATATTCTCTATTGCTCATTTGAGAATGGACAAGATAAACTTGTGAAAATCCTCCTTGTCCTAGTTTTCTATCTACAAGGACTT
>NW_001853833.1:0-2868 GCF_000209125.1 Entamoeba dispar SAW760
ATATTTAATTATTTTTCCATCATTAAATATTTTATCTTTTTTATTATAAATATGAAATGTTTCAATATTAGTAAATAGTTTTCTTGAATAATGATTTAATAGAATTGAATTAAAATGAAATCTTTCCATATTTCCTCTAAACCTTTTAATTCCTATTTCTAAATTAATAAAATCTTTAATCTAATTAAAATACATTGATACTATCATTATTTCATTATATCCTAATTTCATTATTGATTTATTATTTCTTGTTGTATTTTCCATTTTTATTTTATTTGAACTTAAAACAATTTTAAGATAATCATCATTTGATTTTTCTTCTTTTTTATTTATTATTTCTTTTTAATAAAACTTATTATCAATGAGATTATATCCATCATTAAATTGTCATTTATTATGATTAATGATTCCAAGAGATACATATGATAAGAACTGATTAGAGAATATTGAAATCATGTGTGCCTAAATGAAATAATATCACAAATGAAAACAGGTCAATTAATAGATATACTACAATTGATTTTCTTCATATTGAGAAGTGATTATTTCAGTGAATTTAATATGTTCTACTTCTATCACTGTTTATTTCTAACTTACTCAATTATGATATTCTTCTTCTAATACATTGTTAGAGTTGAATGTATATGTCATTAGATATTTCATTGTTTCAATGGTGATTGTTTGTACTATCTTATTGAAATAATATAATCTAATAAACGTAATATTCTACTGATTTATTTTGTATTAATTTATTGTTAATATTACAGTTTATTTCTACATATATTAATTCTCTATTTTGTCTTAATTCACTGTATTTCTTTTATTACAAATTCAAACACATTGTTTACATCATATTTTCATTTATTTGTTACTTTCATTCATTGAAATTAATATACAAAATACTTTATTCTTTCTTTTAATTATTCAATTTGATTCTCTTTCATATTTCTATCATTTCATTTATTTCTTATTTGTTTTTGTTGATTATTTTGATATTGTTTATATCTTCATTGTTCTTTATTATGTGACTTATTTCTATGATAATACTGATTGTTTCTATTTGATTTATTGATAAAATACATATGATGATGAAAATGAATGAAGTGATGAATGAAAATATAATGAATATGATGATAATTAATGTATTTCTTATTACAACTAATATTTACTTTCACTTATTCTTCTATCATTTATATTTGTTGGTTGATATTGATTTCTCATTCTTTTGTTATAGTTGTTTAATATTCTATGATGTTTTATGCATCACTTTTCATTAAATTTAGTTATAGTTTTTTGAGTTACACTCAACTTCAACATTCATCTGAATTCTCAAATGTATTTCTTTTAATCAAATGAACCATGTTCTAACTCTGATGTTGAATAAACAAAACAATAATATTCAAATGATTTTTGGAATATTAGAAAAATAAAAAATAGACTAAAAAATAAATATCTAGTTCATTGAGTTGAAGTGCAATTGTGTTATTATATGAAATAATCGTGTTGAAAAATGATCTTATTGCAATTTACAATGGTGAGATTCCTCAAGGAGAGAATACAACATTGAATGATATGGATAGAATGATCTATGTCATTATTGATGGTATTAATAATGCTTTGTATGATTTCTACTCAAGAATATGAAGAATTTATCAGATAAGATCATTGTCATATCCAGATACTGATGTTTTTATTGTTTTGTTTTCTATTATTGACTCAGATTCATATAATCATTGGAAACAATATGGAAACATGATATTAAATGTTATTGTCAAGATGCACCTATCATTCTTGTTGGTAGTTGTACTGAAGTAACAAAAAACCCTGAAAAAATTAACGGTTTGGCTGAACAAGGAATTACTTTAAAATCAGATGAACAAGGAGAGGTGATGGCTAAAAGAATTAGTGCAGTTGAGTACATTGAGTGGTGTAATTCAGAGAAAGATGACGTTGATTTTATTGTTGAAGAGACACTGAGAACTTATTTAAAAGCTGAACAAAAGAAAACAATAAAGACAAAGGATGTAATTTATCTTAAAACCTAATTATTTATTTTAACATTTATAACAATGATTAAATACAAACATATTCACAAATGATAATCATTTTATTTGAAATTCTTTGTATTTTTATTTATGATTTTATTTGTAATGTGTTATCAGAATTCAATAAATTCATTTATAATTAATTTACATTATAAATATCATTGTATTGTTATAATTTAATGATTGATGAATTATTATTGAATATTCATTATTATATTATGTTATTTTATTATTTATTTGTTTGATTATTTGATTGTATTGATTTTATTATTCATTAATTTGATATGTTATTTTATTTATTCTTTTATTTTCATATTGAATATCGTATTTAATTTATATTCATTTGTATTTATTTGTTATTATTGTGTTTATTCATTTCTTGTTATATCTTCTTTTGTTTTATTTCTTTATTTATCATTTCTTTTGTTTATATTATTTATTATTCTCATTGTGTTATTATTATATATCATTTATTATTTATTTTAAAACTACATTTATTTATTGTTCTTTTTGATTATATATTCTCTTTATTTTAATTATTATTTTCAACTTCATTCTTTTATTATTTATTGTGTTTTCTTGGTTTTATCTTCTTTATTATTTTATCATTTCTTTATCATTTTATTCTATTTGATTAACTTCATTTCTTCATTATTTGTATCTTGATTTATTATTGTTTTGTTTTGTATCATTCATTTCTTGTTATTGAGTTCTATTTGAAAACTAAAAAGTCATAAAAGTCAACATTATGTTGATTCTATGATTTTAAATTGAGAAAATTATATCAATCACATTTCTCTTATATTTTATCTCTTGAACATGA
>NW_001853832.1:0-2620 GCF_000209125.1 Entamoeba dispar SAW760
ATAATGAATATAACAAATAAAAGAAATGATGAGAAATGAAAATAATATGAAGAATAGAAGAATGAAAATGATTTGATTAATAACAAAAATGAAATAATGAATGATAAAATGAAAAATGAAAGAAGAATAATAGAATTAATTGTAATTTCAACAAATAAATAGAATAAAAAGAAGAAGAATTTAAATTATTGATAAATAACTTTATTAAAATATGTTAATTATCATTTCATATTCTTATGTTTCTTTATTTTCATTTTGATTATTTTAATTTCTTCTTTTTCTTCATTGAAATTTAATATAATTTCTTTTATCATTTACTCATTTAACTATAATCATTATTCTTTCTTTAATTTAATTCTTCATTCCATTATTTGTTATTATTTATGATTAAATGAACTTTCAAATAAAATATCATTTATTCATCAATCATAATAATAACACACTATAATACAATGAATACAATATTATTCATTTCTATTTTAAATCATTTGATAAATTCACACAAATTAAATATCATTTAATAAAATAGATATAAACCATCATACAATGATTCAAATGTGATAGTAATTACATCAAATGAATATCATCAAATAGAAATATCATTGATGTTTATTCTTTTTCATTAAAACATTATTATTATTTTGAATCTTCTTATTATTTTGTTATTTTATTTTTTGTTTTTATTATAATTGTTTTATATTATAATATAACTATAATGAATACTATTTGATTATGATTTTAATTATTGAATAAATCTGAAACATGTTAAAAGTCAACAATGAATATTCTACATTCTCACTTTTCTTTGTCATTTCATATTTAAGTCATCTGATTTGATGAACAAAATGATTTCATAGTAAGTCACAAGAAAGAGTTAGTTCAATGAAATCCCTCCAGAAACACTAGGAGTGTCCAGAAGAAGATAAAAGACATATCTTGTTAGAGATATTTGATGAATATTAGAGTATTAGAAATTGGTGTAATTTTTATAAAGATCAGTTAATAATCGATTCCTCCTGTTATTGTATGTAAGAAATGATCACCTGACATGCAATGATATGAGGTGTCGATGTTATACAAGAATCTTTGTAGATTTATTTCAAACCAATTTCATCTGTATTGTCTGAAGTCATTGAGAAGAATGTAATGAGAAATGGACAAATGATGAGTTTAATAAGAACAATTATCAGAAAAAGAAAGAGAATTAATTAAAAGGAATACAAGAGAGAAAATAAGGATAATTGAAATAAGATAAATGATTTAAAAATGGGTAATAGTTTTAATAAAATAAAATAAAGAATAAAAGAAGAAAATAATTAATGAAATAATAAATCAAAAGAAGAAATAATGATAAAAGAATGATAAGATGTTAAATAACAAAATAGTGATGATTAATAACAATTCAAATAATAACAAATCTCTTTATTCATATTAAAATAAATGAAAAGAATAAGAAGAAATATCAATTAGTATTTCATTTAATTTATATTCATTTCTATCATCATTTTCTTTATTTTCATTAAATTATTCATTAAAACATTGATTTTATTCTTCTCATTGTCTTTTTATCTTTATTTTATCAATGTTTATCAATGATATTTATGTTATCATCATTAATTTGTTTATTTCATTCTTATTTCATTCTTCTTTTAATTTCTTGTTTAATCTTCTATTCTTCATAATGATTAATCAAATTATTATTATTCAATTATTAATCATATAATTCATCTTCATTCTATTCTTCTCTTTATGTTTATTCATTTTATTCATAAATTTATTAATTTCATTCAATAATAATTACAAATCTATAATAATTGATATTTTATTTGTTTAATTTAAATGAATGTTATCATTTTATGTATTGATTATTTTCATTTATCATTCTTTCATTCTATTTCTTATTCTTTATATTAAATTAACATGAATATCATCTCTATTATCATTACTCTTTCTCTTTTATTTATTTCTTAAATGTAATGTCAATATCCAGACAACAAAAAATGAAATAAGAGAAAAGATGAATAGAAATGAAGAGAAAGAATGATATAAAAGAGTGAAGTTATGAAGTAGAAGAAGATGAAAAGAATAAAAGTAGAATGTTGAGAATATAAAATGAAAGAAGATAAAAATGAATAATTCAAAATGAGATAATAAAAGATGAAAAGAATGATGAAATAATGGATGTATTTTTTGTTACAGAAATTAGAAATATGAAATAAAAAGTGTTTAATTTATTGATACAAAATATTTAACATTATTTTATTGATATAATTTATTTTATTTATTTTTATTTTTATAATTTTTATTTATATGTATTATTTCTTTGTTTATTTTGGTTCTCATCAAAATGTATCTAATTATGTTTGTTTAACATTATTGTTATTTATTTTTATTTATTTTATCTTGAAATAAATTAATTTCATTTCTAATAACATCTTATTAACTAACAAATAGTGTATAATTTATAAATCATATTGAAAATGAATATTTGTCATTAAATGATTATTATAATTTATAATGAATGGTATGTTAAATATAAAAGTATTATTTATTTCATTTATTTATTATTTATATTTTGTATCTTTATTATTTTCTTTTAATTTATGTTAATTAATCATTA
>NW_001853831.1:0-1054 GCF_000209125.1 Entamoeba dispar SAW760
CAAGGAATGGTGTTGACATTGCAATCCAATTATCAATATATTTATCTGCAAATTCTTTTCCTACATAATCTAAAAATTTATAAAACATTAATCCTCCCATTGAATGGGAGATAACAACTACTTTCCCATATTTATTATATGTATTAATTATTAATTCTTTTGTATCTTCAAACCAATTTCTTTTATGTTTATATTCTCCATATCTATAATATCTCCAATCATATGATGCCCCTACCATATCATCTCCATCTACATATCCTAATTTCTTAAATTTCTTAATTAAATCATGAAAACATTTTGCAAATATTGAAACGGGCCAATTAGGATCAATCTCATCACATGCATATGTACTTCCAAATTTCGGTGAAATAATATTAACTCCTTCTATATCAATTTGCTCTTTACTTGTTGAATTCCACATCGGTGTTAAATATCCTAATGAACATTCATTCTTCAGTGGTCTAACATTCTTTAATGCAACCCAAAGTCTTTCATATTCTACTTGTGTATCACATTTCTCTGGAAGTGGTGTTTTACTGATATCTTTTATATTAATATCCCCTTCTAACATAGACGCAAGAATCCCTGGAATAAATACTATCGGTTTTTTAGCTGGGCATTCTTTTCCTAATGAAATCACCCATAAAATAACGAACAAAAAATATCTTGTTTTCATTTCTTTCAATGAGCCTTTGATAAATTAAGATTGGGTTTGTTCCGAAACTGTTAGAATTCACATTTCTCATGACTTTTCTCATTTAGTCCATTTGTCCTTTTAATCCTACTAAAGGAAATAGATTTTTGATTTATTCATTATGATTGTTCTCATCCTATTTCTAAATATAGATAAAATGATAAAAAAGTAAACAATACATTTATTAATAAAATTTTTATTTATTTAATTATTCAATGTGATGATGAATTTTCTTTTTCTCTTTCCGCTTTTTTTTTTCTAAATTAAACTTGTATCTTGGTTTTTTAACTAATTCTTTTTTATTGAACTTCTCAGAATTTTCATTCTTCTCATTCCAATCCATTCAGTTGTAATTTAGTA
>NW_001853830.1:0-2208 GCF_000209125.1 Entamoeba dispar SAW760
CAAACACCATGAATTGAGGATTGACATAACTATATGAAGTAAAACATGATGAAATTTAAATAAAAAAATGAAATAATCTATTTTTATCTTTTTTATTTTTATTAATCGAATGTTCTCTTTTTTATATTTAGAATATTTGTTATTCGTTTATTTTGTTATTGATGAATTGAATGATAATGAAATATGAAGTGTTTCAATTCATTTAATTATTATTCATTTTTACTCATTTTCATGATTCAAATCAACAAAACAAAGAATTGTTTGCATGAATACATCAACAATTAAATATGATTTATATTCCATTATGTTATAATCATATTAAAGATTCTTTCTTTAAATATCATTAATGAGTTATTGAATTATTGTAATGAATGTTCAAACAAATACAGATTTAAAATGAAGAATAAAATAAATAAAGAATGAATTAGTAGTGTCATTAATATTTAATATAACAATTGAAATACAATGATAATAATAAATGAAATGATTATCATTTAAGATAACTTATAATACATATATTTAATATTAACATCAGATGATGTATAAAGAAACAATAATAAGTATAATTGAGTTATTAATAATGATAATAATTAATCAACATTTTGTAAATGTATTTAATCTAAATTAATGAATAATGATGAATAGAAATTAATGAAAATGATAATAAATCAATAAGAGTGTATTTATATAATTGAATTAATAAAATAAACAATTAATAATCAAAAATATAATGATAAATGAAAATATTAGTAATATTTTTATTTCATTTGTATTTGTAATATAATGTATAACATTTGATTGTTTATTTCTTTTAATATCATAATTTATCAAATAGTACATTTCTAAATAAACAATATTCATAACAAACAATATGAAATAAAATAAATGAAGTTGTATTTATTTAATAAGTTATTTATAATAAATAACATCAAATATACAAAATAAATAATAAGAATAAAAGAATAAGAAATGGTAATTAATAAATTATTGATATTCAATTCTTTCATAAATGAACAATGAATATAATAATAAAATATAAATAAATAAATAAGAAAACATAATTTTACAACAATTAGAACAATTAAATATAAACATTATAATATGTTTAACATTTATATTAATTAATAATACTGAATATATCATATTCAAATTAATGAATAAAAATATCATTTGATGAAAATTTTCATTGATTCTGTTTTTCTTATTATAAGAAGAAATTAGATATTGTAATATCCTTTTATCAATATTAATATAGTCACTATAAAATATACCACTAACAATTAATAAAATATAATATCAATGTTTCAGTATGTGTTAATATAACACACATAACATTCTAAGAATCACCAAATATTTAGATATTTATTTTATTGATGTATATAAAAAAGTAGTAATAAAGAATGAGAAAAATTACAAGAAAAAGTATTGAAAAGAAAAATTATATTTGTAAATCTAGTAAGAAAATAAAAACATTAACAATACTCACATTGTACAATTAGAAGTTTAAGACTTGTTTCTTCATTTTTGATTTTCATATTGCAATTTATTCATTTATATTTCTGATGTGATGATAAAATACTAAATATTATTGAATATAAAATCAATTTTATTCAAATAATAATTGTATGAAAATTATTTAATACTTGTACTTTCATCAACTAACATACAACTACCATTCATTTTATAATAAAATATGATTCATAAAGGAATTGATAAAGATGGACAAAGTGATAAGAGATATTATAATCAAAGAAAATAATAATAGTTTAAAATAAATTAGAAATATAGTAAAAACCCTAAAAATAAGTCATAATTAAGAAATGAATAAAGAGAGAATAAAGAGAAGGAGAAAGAAAAATAAAAAGCAGACCGTACTCTTAGGATCATTTCTATAGTACAGTCAATCCATTATCCGTCTTAAAATTAACAACAAGACAATAGGATGAAGAATGAATAACCTACAACACCAACGGGAGACAAACATTTGGAAACAAGTGTACAATGAACAACTTGAATTAATCTAATGAAAGAAATTTCAGAAGAAAGATTTAAGAGGTGATGTTAGGATGTCTGACTATATTTTTATGATTCTTCATCATTTTGACTTCTTTTTTCTTGTTTCTTTATTTAACAATTCGTCTTAATCAAATCATTGTTTGTTGGTTGACATTTGTTTCATAATTTATCGTTAAGTTCTATTCATTATTT
>NW_001853829.1:0-5481 GCF_000209125.1 Entamoeba dispar SAW760
CATAGTTTTCCATCTGGCCATACTGCATATGCTTTTCAAGGACAAGTGTTCTTATCACTAATATTACTAGAATTTATTTCACAATACAAACACTCAAATAATTTAATTGTACGAACAATTGTATTTTTACCTTGTGTATGGGCTTGTATAGTTGGATTAACTCGCTTTTATGACCATCACCATGCCATTTCTGATATTCTTGCAGGAGGAATTATTGGAGCATTTATTGCATTTACAACATACTATGTGTATAAAAATAAAGTTTCTAAAAAGAAAGAATTAACAGATGAAGAGTTATTTGCAATTGAATTTGAATAATAACATTTATTTTCATTAAACCTAATAATAGTATATTCTTTATCTTTTATTTTTTCGTTTAACATCTTTTTTTATAATATTTTCTTTTTAATTACTTCTTAATTCTTATTCCTTATATACAAAATCTCATTATTAGAATTATTCTTATGTAATAAATTTATAGCCTTATTCAATACAAAGTATTCTAAATGAATTAAAAAAGAAATAATAAAACTAAAAATCTAACATAAGAATAATTAAATAATAATTTATTCTTTTAAATACTCTATTCATTCATTGGTTAGTAAAACATATTCAAATTGATTTTTTATTAAAACATTAAATTCTTTTCAATATCAAAAAAAATTTTGAATTTTATTTAATAAGAAATAATAAACTTAGTTTCAAAAGTGAAGATATTATATGTTATTTATTATGTAATAAAAATTTTATGTACTTCTTTTTCACAATAACATTTTCAATTTGGTTATTTACTGTTTTTACTCTCAATGAGTTGTTTCAATAAAAGTTTAAGTTAAATAAAAAAAAAGAATAAAATAAATAATGACATTTGTTTGTTTATTCATGTTTTCATTGTTTTGAGAAGTTATAGCATTATAACTATTGTTAGTTTCATCTACTCTCTATGTTATCAGAGTTTTTATTTGGTATGATAGTTTGTGAATCTATACCATTATAACTACTATTAATATATGATTATACATAATATTTTTCACTTGTCTGATTTGTAATATCACTAATATTGTTATTATATCTATATCATTTTCTATTTCTTTTAATTTTTTATTGTTAATTTATCATTAAATCAATCATTATTTATCACAACTGTAATGATTTCTACATATTATCTTTATATTTCTGAATTTTTCTTGTAATATTTTGTATTTATTTAATTTAATTAAATAGTTATTGTTATATTTTCATTTTGTACATTAATTATATCATTAATATGTATTTTATTTTGTTTATTTCTTAATGATATATTTCTGATATTCTTTTAAATTTAATGTTATCTCATTTTAATAACTATTTGTTATAAGCAATTTTAATTAAACAATAGACTGATGTTATGTAATGAAGTAGATATTATATATTTATATTTTCTATTTTTTATGTTATTTTTCTGGTTATTGGTTTAAACATTTCTTCACTTCCATCTTTATATTATCAGTTTGTCTTTTCTTTCCTATTTTACATACTAATAATATATGTAGTGGAGATGCTGTATTATTTGTTCAATATAAAAATTTAAGTTAAATAAATAAAATAGAATAATTAAAACAACAAAGATAAATTGATTTCAAGCTATATTTTTGTTATTTCACATAATGATAAGAAATAGAACATAATAGAAGATTGATATCTTTAGTTGAAAGAATCGATTATTTCATAGTCTATGAACAATCAATACGCACCACTTACATTACTTATTATTGCAATAGTCAATGCTATTATTCATTGGAATGCTATATTAAATAATAATAAAATGATGGTACAATTAAGTAAATGCCCTTTTTGTTTAATTATGGGGTTGTTTCTTTTTGTTTCACTTGAAGAAGCACCTATTGTATTTATTCTTGGGTATATATTTTCATTTCTTGGAGATTTCTTTTTGTTATTTGAAGGTAATATATTTTTAGTCGGGATGCTATCCTTTGGTCTTGCACACATTTGTAATGCATATGCATTTATATCTGTTTCGGTTTGTAAAATTAAATACTTAACTTGTTAATAAAAAATTAAATAAAATTAATAATACAATTAGGCATTATCATTTGAATGGATTGGAGTTTTTGTTTTTATTTTAGTTTTTATATATTGGACAATATTAAAGAAATATACTATTCTTCCAGAATATATGAGGAAAATAGTTTATGGTTATTTGACTATTATTTCTATTGGATTTTACGGTAGTGTATGTTTATTTAATAATGCACAATGGACGTTATCGTCTCGTTTAGTTGTTCTTATTGGATATTTATTTTTTATATTAAGTGATTCTATTTTAGGTATTTCCTTGTGGGTAAAAACAAATTCGTTTATTCGATTTTTAGTAATGTTTACTTATTATATTGCTCAGTTCTTGCTTGGATTGGGATATGTTCTTGGCTTGAATGAAAATCAAAATTTAATTCCAATTTAATACTTTTTTTATTAATTTTCATTTTGGACTAAAAATTAAAACTTGTTAGTTATTCTATGGAAGCTGTTTTGTTTGATTTTAATGGTACTTTAATATTTGATACTCCTCTTCATGCATTTTGTTGGAAAGAAATGGCAAAAAGAATAAGGGGCAGTCCATTAAGTGAGGACGAATTTAAATTATTAAATGGTAGAACAAATAAACAATTAATTGAATATATTCTCAATAAAGAAATTAGTGATGAAGATGCAAAGAAGTATGCCGAAGAAAAAGAAAATTTATATAGAACAATGTTAATGAAAAGTGATATAAAATTATGTGATGGTGCAATTAATCTTTTTGAGACATTAAAGAAACGTAATATTCCTTTTACTATTGCTACTTCAAGTGATTGGGGAAATGTTCAATTATTTATTCAAAAATATCATTTGGAAGAATGGTTTGATATTGATAAAATTATATTTAATGATTTTACTTTTAAAGGTAAACCTGCTCCTGACATTTATTTAAAAGCTTCAAAGAAATTGGGTGTTGATATTTTTCATTGTATTGTATTTGAAGACACTATTTCAGGTATTCATTCAGCACTATCTGCTGGTGCTACTCCAATAGGAATTGCTTCAGAGATGACTGTTAATGACTTACTTCAAGTTAAAGGATGCAATTTAGCAATTCATACATTTAATGAGATAACAATTGAGAAGATGATTGATTTGATTAAGAATAAATAATAAAGGGTTTTTGATTTTCTGTTTCTCCCCGTTTTTTATTTCTAAAAAGTTCCCAAAAAAATCATATATAATCATTTAAATGTCACAAACAGAAGGACATCCTAATAAACAGAAAACAGAAAATGAATGCATTAGTGATACTGTCCCTACAACTAAATTAAACGGTATAGATGCTCATAAAAATAATAATACAGATTCATTAAATACTAATGAAAGCCAAAACACAAAATTTGAACAAGAAATTGAAATGGGAAACGTTGAAGGACATGAAGTTAGTTTAGGAGAAGAAGGTTTAACTCAATTAAATGAACTACCTCATACAGGAAATGAACGACAACCAAACAACCAAAATAATAATAATAATAATGATAATAACAATAATGGTGATAATGATTATGTAAATAATGATTATAGTTCAGATATTGGGTCATACATAGTAGTTATATTACTGTTTTTCTTTACTCATATTTTTTATACAATATTTATTATAGTTGATTTTATTCAGCACTATTATTTAACTGAGTTAGTTAAACAGTATATAAATACAGGAGAAAATAAAATACGTATATTAGCATATTGTATTCCTTCTGTTTTATTATTTATTATAAAGGTATGGCAAATAGGAATAATTGATATGATAGATATTACTGTTACTCCAAATTCTTTTATTAATCTATTTATTCACTTATATCTATGTGATTGTTTATACCGTTATGTAAATTATTATCTAAAGGCTTTAACAATATTTTTAACTAAAAATATATTATTATTATGTAAATTACTCTCTATGATAGAATCAATTACATTAGCTTTAAGAGTTATTCTTCCTACTTTTATTATTTATAACTATCTAATTTTATATACTACAATAACAAGTCAATGGATTAACTATATTGCCATATATCCAATAATCTGGATTTATGTGTTTGGGCGTTGTCGTGGATTTGTTCATTTTCTTTCTTGTTTCTTTAAAGTTCTTAAAACCTTTTTCACACAAAACAATATATTTGGAACTTCAGTAACGTTAGAATCGTTAGAAGACAAAACGTGTTTAATTTGTCAAGATACTGTTAATCGTCCAATTAAGTTAAAATGTGGTCATGTCTATTGTGAAGAATGTATTTTTAAATGGCTCATTCAACAACCAAGATGTCCCATGTGCAGAGACTTAGTGGTACAACCACAGACATTTGTTGGTTTTAATGGAAATACTCGTTTTGTCCCAGCACTATACTTTTTCTAAATGAGATTTATATTATAAAATTCTTATTCATTTTTGTGTATTTTTTTTATATAAGAACTGACAAATTATTCAATAGTGACATGATAAATTAGAACCAATTTTTCTAATGAATGTTGTTCTTTATCTTCCTACTTATAGTGAAATTTTTCATTTCATTTTAATTAACCACAAGTGCAATAGCGTTATTCAAAATATTAAAACTATTCTTTTCTTTAATAACTCTCAATCAATTAAATCATTTTATAAAAGATTCTCACCACCAACAGTTAATCTTTCAAATATATATACTTCAATTATTCCTTTTTAATTTAAAGTTCAACAAATTAGAAATCCAACGTTTGTTGATATTGACCTATATCCTGTAGATGATGGTATTAAATTATTAAACAAAGTAGTTTCACTATATTTATTAACAAAAACTGAAGGAGATAAATTTTTGAAATTTTTTATTCATCACGCAATTGCTTTTACTAATATTCATAAAATTGGAGGGCTTTTAATGCCATTAATCTCATTTTTCAAAAGTTCTACTAATGATGGAAAAGAGTTATTCGTTAAATTTCCTGAATTGGTTATTGTTTCAATGTACGAGCATAGTCTATTAACACTTAATGAGAATTCAGTTAACAAGATAGAAGAATTAGTTAAATATATTCGTATAACTGGACAAAATCAAGTCATATGTATATTTTCTTTTCACGCTACTAAAAGTGAAGAACATTTATTACTTCGAGTTAGGAAATTGAAAATTAATTATTTTTATCAAGACTTAAAGGACTATTGTGATTTAATGAAAAATTGTTTTTTCTGTAATAAAGGGTTATTTAAGATTAGCTATGGAATTGGTGATAATAAATAATATCATCGAACAGTCATATGCCTTTGATGTTATTTGTGATATTGGTTTTGAAAAAATAAATCTAAATTTTGGTGATACAAAAGAGTGGAAAGTTCCAGAGTGTGTAAAACACTTAATGTTTATTGGATTAACCATTCAGACATTACCAAAAATAGTCTTACACCAATAACAATGAATTGGCTTAATG
>NW_001853829.1:5581-25907 GCF_000209125.1 Entamoeba dispar SAW760
TAAGCTTAAACAATTATTCTCATCTATTACTAATAACTTACAGATTCGAGGAAACATTTCTTCTTTAGTCAATTATTATTAAGAAATGTTTCAGAGAGTGGTCTACCATTCATTTCTTATGAAAATAAAGTAATTTATATTGAAGAGTGTAATAATATAAACTTTTATGATAAAGATAATAGAATAAGATCTCCTTTGGATTACATAAATATTTCTGTTGATAAATTTAAGAAAATGGAACAAAATGTAATTTATTTACCTGATGTACCTTTAAGTATACTCAACAAGGAATTTTTATTATAAGAAGATTTTGGAATCTTTATAAAGAAAATGAATTAAAGAATTCAGTTCTTATTAAGAAAGAATATGCAAACACTTAAAGTATGCTCTTATTACAGTGTTAATTTCTTTGATGCTCAAAAAGAACCATTAGAAATGAATATTTTCAAAAATGGAAAACGTTTATTAGTACTAGCAACTGTTAGATATTTTGAAATAAAAGTTTATGGACTTGCAGTTGTTTCTCTTAGAGTTATAAATTTAAGTGTTTACAGATTTTCATCTGGACAAATTAGATGGAAGCCAGGATCAATTGGATTCATTCTGATGATGGTAAAATTTTCATTGAAAGTGGAATAGGCAAGCCATACGGTCCACCTTATGGAATTAGTGAATATGAGTCTCATATTTTTGGATTCGGTTATGGCTCCTTCACAAAAGAAATCTTTTTTACAAGAGATGGAATTAAGTTGCCATCTCTTAGAATCAGCTGGAGTTCTATTGGACTTGGATTAGCTGTAAAAAATTTTTATAAAATTGAATTAAATTATGGTCAATCCGAATTCTTCTTTGATTTATTTGAATACATGGAATCTAATGGTTATTTACACCTAAATGTT
This sequence comes from Entamoeba dispar SAW760, assembly GCF_000209125.1. Lineage (NCBI taxonomy): Eukaryota > Evosea > Mastigamoebida > Endamoebidae > Entamoeba > Entamoeba dispar. The sequence continues at coordinate 6,481 of NW_001853829.1, forward strand.
CCACATGAATAAATTACTTAAAAATAGGCGTAAATTTCTTTATTATGTTTTTTTATCTTTTTTATGTATCTAAGAATCTTTTTTTAAATAAGTTGATCATTAAACTAATGAATAGATATCTGAATAAAGAAATTAAAAAGTATTAGTAAATATTATAAAATGAAAGACTTATCTGATGAATTTAACAAGACTCTTCTTATAAAATCTTAATTGTTCAATTTATTATTAAGTTGAAGGTACTATTCTTTCAATAAAATAATACTCGTCTTTGTTTACAACAAAATAAAACATTTTTTTCTATTTTTACTGAGATATCATATCATTTGTAAAACAATAAACTCTTTTTTTGTTCTGAATATTGATTATTGTTTAATGTTAGGTATTGTAAAGATGTAAGTATTTCATGTAATCGTATTTTTTTATAAAAATAGTTAAAATTTCTTTTATTTCAAAAAGTATGTATAAACTCTTTTAAATTGAATATTTAAAAATTACATTGTTGAGTTTTTGATCCGATCTTTCTTTTTGTTACTTTCTTTTAATTGATTATTTTTTTATTACTGTTTTTCTTCACTCTTAATGAGAAGTGTTTACAAAAAAACAAACAATGAACCAAATAAGTAAATAATAATAGAGATAAATTATAATGGTAATGAGTATGAGGAAATTAATTAATTAATTAAGATATTATTTTGATAGTTCTATCAATTGTATTTAGTTATGTTTGTTTCTTTGTTATTTATTTATGTTTTATTTGTTATTTATTTTATGTTTTAATTTTTTCTGTATTGAATATTTATTTATTATATTTTATTATTGATTTAATGTATTTTATTATTGATTTTATTTATTATTTTATTGATTTTTGTTATTTTTATTTATAATTTATTATTTATATTTGTTATATTATTATTTATATTATTATTATGTTTATTATTATAGTTTTGTATTTATATTTGTTTATTATTCTTATTTGTTTCTTGTATTTTGTTTTATTGTGTGTTTAATGATTTATTGTTATATTTCTTTATTTATATTTTATTTATTAATAAAGATAATAAATGTATTTGTTATTATTTTATCTTTAATAGTTTATTTAATCATTTTAATATTTTATATTTATTTAATATTGTTTATTTTGTATTTTAATTAAATAGAAATATATTTTAATAATGATTAAATCAATGATATATTAAAATAGTTTTATTTACATATTTTGAATCATTATATTTTCTAAAATATTTATTTATTTATATTTATGAATGATTATTTATCATCACTTATTTTGAATTTTAATATTAATTTATATTTTATAAATTTGATTTATTACAATATTTATCTTTAATCTTTTATTTTATCTTTTATTATTATTAACTTGTTTAAATGTTTATTTCTTTTTATTTATTATTTCAATTTTGAAAATCTTGAATCATTATAATCAAATCAAATATAAGAATAAACAAAAAGAATAATAAACAAATAAAATATTAATCAAATAAACACTATAATAATGATAAAAATCATTTAAACATTATATCAAATCATTTATTAATTAACATTATATAATAATTTTAATATATCAATTCATTCTTAATTTAAATACCATAAATAATATAAAATCTTAACAAATATAAATTATTTAATTATTTATTATAAAGAAGAACATGTTATTCAATAATAATGTTAATAACTTATTATTTTCTTTGATATGAAAAACATTAGTTAAAATTTTAATAAACAAAAACAAATAAACCATGTAAAAATTATTAAAAAAACATTACACATAATTAAAAATAATAAAATAACAATTAACGTGTATCACTTGACTATAACTCAGCCCAATACTTATTAATTTAATGATTATTATGATAACATTTTTTTTATTCAATGGCATAAAATATTTTTGTTATTTAAAAAAAATAAATTAGAATAAAATATAAAGATAGTTTTGAAATATCATTATTTATGAACTGTAAATATTATTACAACCAATATTTAAGAATCCATTCTTCTATTGAAGTAATATCTACATTATTAGCTAACTCTATTAATTTATCAACTTGGTTGTTACAGTCCAAATCAAGATTGTTTGGTAATATTGGATCAAATCTCATATACCGTTCTCCTAAAAACCCTTTTGCAACATCATCTGCCATAGACTTTCTACTCCACAAGAAGCCATCAATACATAATGGTAAAAGTTGCAATAGTCCAACATCAGTATATTTATTACTATCCATATAATTAATTGGTGGTCTTCCTGATGAAATTGAAAGGCATACAGTATTATCTATATCTATTCCAAGCCCTCTTTCCCCAAACATATAGGGAAAAGCACAAACGCATGGGTTATTTTCAAAAATTCCACCATCAGCATATCCTTGATATGGTGGATAATAACCAACAGCAGCTGCTGAACGTAAGCACGCATCACTAATTTTACAATCATATCCTGGAATAAAATTATTGAAAACACAAGCCTTACAACATCTATTTGGGTCATTTTCTCCAGAATCAAATTGAAAAGCATTGATTAAAATATAACGTTGGATATCACTTAATTTTTTTTCTCCATAAGTCATTTGAGCAACTTTAATAAGATATTTATTAGAATACATTGACTCCATGTATCCTCGTGATTTCTTTTCAAAACTGTGCTTACACATTTCAATCATCAATTTTTTAATGTCTTTTGGATGAATTCCAAGAGCCAAATCAGCACAAATGAAACTTGATGCTGATACCCCACAAAATAAATTTACTTCTTCTAGTAATGTTGGAAATTTTTCTACAAGTCTTGAAAAAATAATTGCTTGAAGAATGCATTTAATTCCTCCTCCATCAATAGAAATCATTCTAAATTTCTTTTTTCTATTAAAAGAGTCAATAGAGTTATGCATTTTATCATTAATTTTAATACTTTCTAATAATATTTGATATTCTTCTTCTTTTGTCAATGTTTTTACAACTTCTTTCTTTTTAAAAAAGCTACTTAATAAGGAAGAATAATAAGTATTATTAGTATTTTCTTTTACTTGTTGGACATCACCTTTGTCAATAACTTCTACACTGGATGGAGATCTTTCAGTAGTATTATCAATATTGTTTCCATTAGTTTTTTCAGAAATGTTTTGTTGAGTAATTATAGGAGAATCAGTTTTAATTTGACACTCTTCAGATTTTGATGAAAGAATAATTTTTTTCTGTTCTACTTCTTTTTCTTTTATTTTTGCCTTAACAAATTGAATCGTTTCTATTTGATTGGTAGTACAATAAAGAGCATAATCTAGAAGGTGTTGGTTATCATTTGTAGTTTGATTTAATGGAGCTCCATTATCGAGTAATAATTGTGCAAATTTAATATTTCCTTTCTCAATTGATAGATGAAGAGGACTTTCTCCTAATGCATTTTTTCTTTTAATAAATAAGGGATATTCTTCAATTACTCTCTTACTTAATAACTCTATTAAGTCATCAACTTTACAACATGAAAGATAATGAAGTATATTATTTTCAAAAGAGTCAACAATATCTAACCTACAATCTCCAACAGATAATAACAACACAATTACATCTAAACTTTGATTTAGTAAACAACTCATTAATGGAGTTCTCCCATGTATGTCCTGACAAGTTAATTTTGAAGGACTATAATTTAATAATAATTCTACAAGTTCTTTATTGTTTGTTTCACAACCAAAAAAAATCAGTCTATCATAAAACTTACTCTTTTTTAACTCTTCAAGTACTTCTTTTTTATTAAGTTCTTTTAACACATCACTATTCTTATTAATAACTTGTTGATATAAATTAAGGTAATTTGACATGATCCAAATTTCCTTATAAATGCTGTTTTTGAGTTTTTTTTCTATCTCTCTTTTTTTAGATTTAAAGTACCAAACAAAAAAATTGCATTTACGTATTCTTAATTATTTATTTTGTTTCACTTGTTGTTGTTTCTTTTATTTTTTCTTTTACCTCTTCTTTTTTGACTTCAATTTGTTTTTTGATTTCTTCTTTTATATTAGCTTTAACTTCTTTTTTTATATCTTTCTTAATTTCTTTTGTACTCTCTTTTATTCCTTCTTTAGTAGCTTCTTTTACACCTGCCTTAATTGCCTTTTTAACTCTTTTATTTAAATGATTTTTTTTATTTTTTTTATCATGAAACTCTTTATGAAATCCCTTTTTAAATCCTTTTTTCATTCCAACTTTCATTCCTTTCTTAATATCTTCTATTATTTTTTTCTTTTCTTCGTCTGATATTTTTTCAAGTCGTTCTTCAACAAATTTCATAATCTCAGCTTCTGTTCCTGTTAATTTGATTTTTTGTCCAGCAAATTCCCAGTCATACTCAAACTCTTCTTCATCACTACCTTCCTCGTACTCTTCCTCTTCATTTGTTTCTTCTTCGTTTGTTTCTTCTTCTGATAATGGTGGACTTGACTTAAACTCTTCTTCTTTATTCATAGAGTTACTATATTTATTATCTTAAATGCTTTAAAAGTTCTTACCACGTCAGATTGATTTTCAAAAAACAGTTTGAATAAAATAATATTACTTTTACGAAAGTAATATTACTTTGCTTATAATCACTCCAAATCCACTTTTAATATTTTTAGTACTTTTAAGTAAAAAACACAAATAATGAAATAAAATTTTTTTATTTTGATTTTTTAATCATTGTTAATACTTTCTCTCTTTTTTCAGTGAAATGTCTCATGGCTTGAGTACGGTTACGATAACATTTATAACAGTCAACAATAAGTGTTGTCATAAATCCCTTCATTTGGTAACCAGGAATAACATAATCAGATTGTGGGAGTGGAGTTTCTACAAAACAATCATTTCCTTTTTGAGCAACACGAACAAGATATCCATTTGTGTCTTGGGTAACAACAATTACAATATCATTTATTGAAAGAGAGTCAAGTTGTAGTGGTTGATTTCCTTCAACAAATAATAGTGTAACAATAGCATTTTCAAGTGTCATAGTTCTATCTTCTTTTCCCATTAATGGTGACACATAATAAGCAATTTCACACCAATCATTTTGGCAATAAAAATAATAATTTGTGCAACTTAGTTGACTTGTAATTTGTTGTAAACTACTTTCTTCAGTAACCTTCATAGCTGAAGAAAAACATGATAAAAACTTATCGAATGAATTTGGATATTTAGAATCTTCAACAACATTACAAATTGAATCAGTGTTAATATACCTAACACCAACTTCAAAGTAAGTTGGTGCATTTATTTCATCATATCTCCACATTAACGGTGCTTTACCTGATGGATCCATCAATTTATATTTTACATTAGAGGCTGATGCCTCCAATAAACTTGAAATAAATTGAGTATTATACTTTCCTTCTTTCAGAACTAACGATTTGTCAAATACTGACCTATATTCTCCTTTTTTTGTTTTTAATGTACACAATACTCCATCCTTAGGATCTAAACACTCTGGTGGATATGGGGCTCCTTTTTTAATTTCGCATATACTTAATATAACATTACCTAAAATTGAATCATAACCTAAATACATTTCTGCATCTTTCATATAAATAGACCATGGTCCATAAGGATGCAATAGAACACTTGTACTTTGATCACCAATTTTAAAGTGATAAGATTTGGTTACTACCTCAATGGCCTCACTTGAATTTCCTTTTGGAACAGGGATATAACCCCAAATACTTGTTTGAGGTGCTTTAACTTTATCCTCTTTATATAATTTAGTTTTTACACAACTTGGAGTAATATTAGGAATACTAGTTATTTCAGATGAGGATTTTATAGGAGATGCTTTTAATGTCATAGTTACATTTTCTTTGTTAGCAGCTAAAGCAGCACGTGAAGGAGGTGGTTGACTATATTTTGATTGAAGTTTTGAATCTTCATGAATTTGTAATAAATTTCTATAAGTCTCATCACAGTGCTCTTTTAAACTATAAACTCTTTCTTTATAAAACTCTTGTGTACTTACTTTAAAAGGATCAGAAAAACTTTCTGTCCTTTTTCTTTTTGGAATGGGATGCCATACTATTTCTTGTGTTTCAATAGCATGAAAATAAACAAAATGTAATTCAAGTGCTTTAACTATGAACTCTTCTTTCTTTTTCTTAATTATATTTGCCATTTCTTTATTTCTTAACGAAATTTTTTTGAATTTGTTGTTGGTATTCTTCTACAGCTAAATCAGGATGTTGGTTTTTTTTTACAACAGGATATGCATTTGGATTTGCATTGATAATGTTAATAGTTTTATTTAATTTTGTAGTTACTTGAGTGTAACAGTTTTGAAGGTCTTCATATTTTTTTTTTGTAGCCATCAACTCATCTCTTTTATCATTAAATATATGACCTATTAATTGATAAATAGTTCTATAGCAATCTAAATCCAATTCTTCAATATCCATCTTTCTACTTTGGTATTCTTTCTTTTCTCTCATTATTTCAATCTTTTTTGACCTTTCAATTGCATTCTTTAATTCTTGAGTGGTTGACATTTCTTTTTCTTTTTTGACTTTTAAGTTCTATTATATTTCTAAAAATATTATTTGTTGTTCTTTATTTTTAGTTTTTTTTTTCTTTGGGACGATGCCAAATCACTTTTTTATAATTTATAAATAAAATTGTTCTATATTTAAAATTTTTTTATAAAACGAAAAAAATACCAACATTTACATTTTATTCTTGTATTAATCATTCTGCTTCTCCAAAATATTTCATAACTGTTTTCTTTGTAACTAAATAATCTTTAAATGTATTTTCACTACCATACCTTTCTTCAAATTCTTTCCATCTATCCCAATATTCTTCATGTTCTTTAATACTACACCTTTTACTTCCAACAGAAAAAATTTCTCTTGCACCCCCAATGTCTTCTTGGTTTTCCAAATACTCAGCAAATGAAAGACATAATTTCCATTCATCTATTCTTCCAATTGAATTTAAACCTTCTAAATATACTTTTTTTGTTTCTTCAAATCCAAAGACTTCATCCACTTGTTGAGCATATCTGATCCACACTTCACACTTTTCTTCATTAAGTATTTCATTAACTTCTTTTTTATATAAATCGATAACTCTTTTAAATGAATTATTCTTTATTTCATATTCAATATATTGGTCATACATCTTCTTTTTCCATTCAATAGGTGCACTTTCAATAGCATTTTCAAAGAGATCTCTTGTTCTTTCTTTTTTCTTTTCTCCATACAATGAACACCATTCATTAATATATTGATTATACAACATCCCTTTTACTGGGTATTCGAAAATATCAATCCCTTTTTCGTAAATTCTCCATATATCATCTCCATTTCCTTTTTCTTTTCTTTCATTAATATACTCTATTAATTCTCTCCCTGTAATAATTTTTAATTCTATCATTTTTTCATAAATACTCCACTTCCCCATTATATTATGTGATATTTCTTCTATCTCAAGATATCCTTTCCAAATCATTCTTTCATTCTTTACTTTTGATTGTCTTAACGTTGCTTCTTCACATAATGCTCGTGCTTCATTTATATTATTATTTTTAATTTCATTTTTTATCATTTTATACCAAATTTCAGCTTCTTCTCCTTGTGTTAAATTATCTTCTTTTGCTTTTTTAAATAATTCTTTTGCTTCATTTCTTTTATTCCCTTTAAGGTACCATCCAATAAGTTCACTCCATAACTCATTTTTTTTTCCGTTAACTTCTTTTCCTCCATGGATTGTTTTAATTCCTTCTATTAATGTTTTAATACCACTTAAAACATCTCCATTTTTTACATAAAGTCTACCTCTTTCAATCCATTCTTTGACATTATACGGGTCTTTCTTAAGTAATACTAAATTCATTTGAATGCTTTGATTTCCAAGTACATACTCTTTTCTTTCTTCTATTACTTGTTTTTCTATTTCTTTTATTCCAGGTTTATTTATACAGTTATGTATAACCTGTTCATAACATTGTCTCACAATATAAAGATCTCTTAATGTAATCACCTCATCCATTGCTTCTTCTAATATTGCAATTCCTGTTTCTATTCTCCCTTCTTTTATTTCATACAAAGACATTCCAACCCATAAACTACCAGCGTCTTCAGGAAATTCCTGAATTCCTTTTTTCATTATATCTTGAATATCAATTCCTTTATCTTGAACAGTAAGACTTTCAAAAATATGAATCATAAAGTCATATTCTTCTTTCTTCATTCTAAATGAATGTAAACTAACATTTTGAATTAACAATTTTAATGCAAGAGGGTAATACCTTTCTCCTTTCTTTTTACAAATTTGAATATATTCTCCAATCATTCCCCTATCCAATAAAATATGTCTCAATACTAATTTCTCAAATAATAATGGCGTATCTAACGTAATCACAAATTTCATAACAACTTTCCAAAGTTCGTTGTGTTGACCAATTGGTAAAGATTGTAATGACCTATCAAATACTCTTCTCATTTGAGTTATTTCTCTATTTTCTATTAACCATTCAATATATAATTTCCATATGACTGGCATTTTATTCATATATACTAAACTCTCTTCAAATCCCTCATTTACACTCTTTCTAATCTCAGTATTAATTTCACTATTTCTTGCATTTGTAATAATGGTTTGAAGGTAATGATACCACAATTTATAACTTCCTGGTAATTCACTAAGTCAATGAGTCTTTTACTATTTTATGTAGAACTATCCACAAACTGTAATGCCCGTTGGAAAATAATTATTTTAGATTGAAAATGACTTTCATCAAAATACTCAACATAATTCCACCAAGTTTTAAATGATTGTGGATTTTGTTTTACATCAAATTCATAGATTGAAATATTCTTTTCTTCATTCATGTGATGATAAAATATTGTTTGCTAGTTTTAAGTTTCTTCTTCTTTTTTAAAAACAAAAAAAAAAACAAAAATAAAAATGTGTTATTTATGAACAACTTCTATTTGATAAAAGCAAATAATCACTCACAAAATACTTTAGTTGTTGTTGGAATTGAACTAATGACTCATCTTGTTTTAGTTCAATGTACTGAAGTAAATATTGATAGTATCTATTTTTTATTGCATCAGTCAGCGTTGTAGATAAGAAAGATGATACAACATTATAAAATGAAGAGTACTTAGAAGGTGAAGATGAAATAATAGAATAAAGTAATTCTGATAATACATCAAAACTGTGCATTGACGATATGAGTACTTTAATAAATGTATTTAAAAATGATGGTAAAGAAGAACAGAATGAAGTGAGAGAAAATAAAGAAATAGTTTTATTTAATGTAAGTAATCTTTTTGAAATAATTTGAACCATTTCAATGTCGGAAGATTGTATCCCTTTTTCAATAAGTTTAGAAGCAATTTCGGAGAACTCTGGAAAATCGTCAATGTTTTTATAAAATACTTGAATTACATCAAAAAGAATATTAAATCCTTCTCTAAATACTTCTGAGCCAATAGTATATTCTGAAAGAATATTTGCAATATCATTTAAACAGAATAAAAAAGCTAAGAAAGTAGTATCTGAAAAAGTTTTAGAAGGAGAATCCCCATATATAGAACTCCATACTAAAATAAATTTAGAAAGTAATTGTATGAACATACATATAACATTAATTTTTAATTGGTTTGAAGATGTTACTATTTCAAGTGTATGACCAGAAAAAATATTCATATACTTTTGTAAAACTATTGAAATAATTTCTTCTTTTAAGGTATTTGTTAATTTCATAAAACAACAACTTATCATTCTAGTTATAATATTTAATGTATCATCACTAAATTGTAAAATTTCTGAGAGTTCAATTGTTCCAATTAATGTATTAATATGTACACTTATCATTTCTTTTTGAATTGCATTAAGATTAATTGCTTCATTAATAAATGTAATGATAATGAGACATAAGTGTTTAATAAGAGATTGGTCTTTATTTTTGATTGAATTTAACAATGGTTGAATACATAAATTATTGAAAACATTTTGAAAAGTTATTTGAATGAAATAAGATTGAGTATTATTTGATTCTGTAAAACTTAGAAGAGTATTTAAGAATTGTGATATTGCTTCTATTTGAGTAAAACCTTGAAAATGAGAAAAAAAATGTAATGGTTGTTGATGAATTGATAAAGTAAATGGAAATTGTAAACATTGTATACCAATTGTTTGAATAAAGCAAAATGTTGTTTTAATAAAGAATATTGAAACATTAGAAGATGAGCATTTTTGGCTTGTTAATATTAGTTTTTGAATATAATTATTTGCCCATTGATCAAGTTGGTTAGAATATATTAATGAAACACAAATATAAAAACTTTCAAGGACAGTTAATAATTGTTCTATTAATTCCTTTAAAATAACTGAATCTTTTTCTTGTTGTAAATAATTTAATATTTCAAAAAATGGATTATATAATGATAATAACTCTTGAAAAGGTAATGAATGAATAACATATTTTGGTTGGAGAAATATAAAGAAATAACATAATGATGCTAAATCAACTAATTCCATTTCATTTAGTCTTTTTGAGTGTTTTAAAAGAATAATAGAAGATATTTGATTTAAAGATTGCTGAATTTGACTAATAACTATTTGAGGGTCATTTAAAAATATAATTTCTAATGTATTAATATTTAAATTAAGAACTCTTTTATATTGACTTTCATTTGGTCCATTAGAGGAGAAGTCAATACAGTTCATTTGATGATTAATTGAATGATATGATGAATATATAATTAATTGAATTAATTGAATAATAAGTTGTGAAGAATTTTCAATTTTAAATACATTAGAAATACATGGTAGTTTTAAAATTGTATAAATTACTTCTATCTCATGATGAAGAATATCAATTTTATTTATATTAAGTTGGTAATAATTTAATAAATTTTCAATAATAAAATAAATCATTTCTTGATTTAACATTAATCCAACAGAATTAATAAATGTTAAAAGAACAATAAGAGCTTTATCATCACCTGATTTTAAGAAAATTTGAATAATGTCTAAAAATAATGGAATAACTTCTTTAGTAATGTTTTTATTTGAAATTAAATCATTAACACAGTCAAAGATATCATCTTGAAGTTGTTTATATTTAATAAATAACTCTCTTAATCCAGGTATTAACATTGTATTTAAAACACATTTCATATCAATATATTGTGCTATTAATTTAATTGATACAATAGAATTTTGTGGAGACACTGAAATCATTTTAATTAAAAATTGAATAATTTCAAATCCATTTCTTTTCAATGAATTTTTTATAATAAAAAGTTGTTTAATTAATATATTTTGTTTAACTTTTGTAGAATTAAGGTCTTCTAATAATAATTGAAATAATAAAACAATTAATGGTTGATATTTAATGTCTTTTATTAGTGATAAATAAATAGAAAGTATTGAATCATTTTCATTTAACCTTCTACAAATTATTCCATTAAAACATTCTCCAATTTTCACACAAAGTAAACGTTGATTTAATTTATACACTTGTTTTAATGAATTATTTAATAAATTTAATAAAACAATTAGTTGTGCGTCATTATTATCAAATAAATAAATCCAATGTTTTATAATTTGAAGTGAAAATAAAATAACTTCTAATCGTTCTGTAGAGTAATTATTTAGTATATTACAGGCCCATTGAAATCCATTTATTGAAGAGACAACGTCAAACGCTTTTCTTCTAATTTCAACCGAATTATTTCCAGAATATAAATCAATTGCAATACCTTCCATAAGAAGAATAGATCTAAAATCTTAAAAGTCTTTTGAAAAAGAAAATAAAAAAAATATTAGCAAGTTTCTTTATTTCAATTTTCATTTTCCTTCTTATTAACAAAACACTTCTAACTTTATTTGAATGGTTTTAATAAAAGTACAAGAAAGAAATAATAGAGTAATACTTTCAAAGAATTTAATTCATGAAAATGATTTGTGATTTAATAAATAATATAATAAAATAAAACGATTAATGATATTTAATTAAAAAATAAAAGAGTAAATAAACAGTTATTAAAATAAAGATTTTTTCTTTTTTTCTGTTAAACAAAAATAATAGAAAAAGAACTTTATTTTAAATTGTTTATTTATTTGTTTAATGGAAAATATTATTCAACAACAATTTATTAACTATACTCAACTACTTTCTATTATTGATTCAGGTAAATTTCAAGAACAACTTGCTAAATGGTATTTACAAATAATTGAAAGTGGTGTAATTTCATTTGTAACCCAAGAAGGTGTTAAAACATCAATTATTGGAAAAGACTATAACACAAGACCAAATGACTTAAATGAAATTAAAAGAAATTGTGATATATTTGACAAATTATTAGATCCTAAGAATGAAGATAAAATAAGAAATAACTTAATTATTCCAATTACATCAATTATTTATCCTTTAATAAAACAAGTATTATTAATATTCAGATACATCTTATTGTTTGTTGTTTTTCTTTCTTTTATTTTCAATTCATTTATAAAGTATATTAAAATTTTTAGAATTGAATTCAATATTCCATTAAATCAACCATTAAATTTAACTACAACAAATTCTTTCCAACAAAAAGTGATTGGAGATTATTTGTATTTACTCTCTTTAATGGATGAAACTAAAGTTAAAAAAGGAAAAACTGGGGTTGATGTTGTTACATTTGTTGGTTTAATTTATAATTGTCTTATACGGATGACTTGTGAATGTAAAACTAGTTATAAACACTGGTCACAATAAATTAATTTCTTTACAATTCTGTCTATTTTCTTTTGAAAATAAAATTAATTTAGATAAATATTTTATTTATTAATTTTTCATAAAAAACGTTGAAAATAAACTTCCTTAATTAATTTGATATTTTAAATTGTTCTACTTTCTTCTTTACATTTTTGTATTTCTCCTTTTCTATTACAACCTCTTCTTTTTATCTTCACAAATATATTTTTATTCATAGTACTAATACATTGAATGTCATAGTTAAATAAGTGAGAATACTATTAATTATTTTACTTAATTTCTTTATATTAAATTAAAATTTATTTTCTTGAGTATTAACTATATACGTTAAAGAATTGTTATTAAACTTATTTCCATTTTTTTTTCTTATTCTAATTTATAAACCAAAAGATTGTATATTAATATTAGTCAAATTATAATTTGTTTGTGCTAATATAACTCATCTGATAATTACACCATTAACCCAATTTCTAAAAAAAATATATTGGTAATTTTAATGAATAAAATGACACTTATATGAAGTGCATTATTTTAAATTCTATTGACAATAAATAATATTATTTATATATCTTCTTGATGACTTTTATTCATTCTAAATCTATTTTTGTATTAAATCACTTTTTGACTTTTGACCATTAATAAATATATATTTTGTCTTTTTTATGTATTTATTTTTTTCTTCTAGACAAAGATGAGTAAACTCTCCATTCTTGTATAAGGTATTATCAAATGTACTTAATACTATCTTTACAAAACTCTTATTAATCTATAATTACTTTTTTAAATACCATAAGGTTATAACCAAAAATATAATTTTATATAAATATTTTAATGAACAAAATAGACCGAATACCACCAACTAATGATATTTTAATTATACATTGATTTACTGAATACTCTGTTTTTATTTTATTGTAAAACTTTATTTCAATTAATAACAAATAATTTTACTCTTTCTTAACTTTTTTCCGTAATTTCAATTTAATGATGAACACTTAATCACTGTATTATTTCTAAAATATTATTTTGATATCAAAATTTATTATTATAAATTTTTATTATAACTCTTTTTATTCTTCTTCCCTTGAATAATTATTTCGTAGTCAAATCAGTTTCATTACCAATTAAATTTGATTAGACTCAATAAATGATAATTTAACAAAAAAATTATGTTAATACAAATGGACAATAGAGCATTTATAAATAAAGTAATTGTATTTTGTTAATAAAATTTATTAAAAGTTTTTTGCACATCAATATATTTCAAATAACTAGCTTATTATTGATTTGATTTACAATACTAAATCTGTACCTTACTACTAATTTTTTTAATTAATCGAAAAGTAATTTATAAATAATTTTAACAAATAACTAATTCAATAAACAAACTTTTTTCTTTATTAATTTTCAATTGAATTGAAATGAATGAAAGAGTATTATTGATCTTAATTTTATCTTTACAACTTTTTGTTAAGAAAAGAATAAAAAGAATTCAAAAAATATATTCATTCAAGAAAAGATAAATTAAGAATAATAAAGTATTTATTTTAAATCGTTCATTTCTTTAACAAGTTAAAAAAAAAAGAAATAAAATTCATAAAAATTTTATTCAAAATTAAGTAATTTTTCCACATATCCTTGATATAAAGGAAGAAGTAATTTACCATCAGAATCAAATACTTTATTAACTTCGATTTCAATGTTGTGTTCTTTTTGATTTTTACACATTGTTAATTTAAAATATGGAGTATAAGGAATCATCGCACTATAAAATATTGCTTTAGGTTTCTTAATTGCAACAGCAAAACCTTTATGTCTAAACCACATAATGTAAGTTAAATACCCATCAACAATAATGTAAATAACAATTATTGAAACGATATGCCAATATGATTCAGGCCATGGCTTTGGATACCACCACGCAAGTGCCCCTAAAAGAGAACAAATAATTGAACAAATAATAATAGTATTTGAATACCAATAATCAATATCATATTTTAATTGAGATTTAAGAATTTCTTCTAATCCCAAATCCAATACTTTCTTTAATTCAACTGGATTATATAATGAAACTTTTGGAACAGCTAACTTGGTTTTTTCCATTTACTTTTATAATTTAAAGTTCAGAACTAAGATCTTTTAAATATGAGTGAAGAACCAAGTATTCAATGTGAAAGTATGCACCATACAGCTCCTAAACCAGGTAAAAAAAACTTTGGTAATTTAGCACGAAGTGCACAAACACAAGGTGTTCAACAAAAACGACTAGGTAGAATTCAAACAAATAGACAATATTTTGACTCAGCTGAATATTCACTACATAAAGTAGCACAAAAGAAAGAAGAAGAGGAAGAAGAAAAAGAGAATAAAGAAAATAAAGAAGAAAAATAAAATTATTTAAATTATATTACTTTTTTAAAACTTCTTATACATTTAAAAGAAAAATAAAGTTATTATTAAATTAATTAAAACAAAAGTAAATTAATTTAAATGATATTCTATTTTGTAACATTGATTTATATGACTAAATTGAATTATTATATCAAGATTTCTTGGATTTTTAGAATTAGCATGACAAGTATACAATCCTTTAATTTGATCACCTAATTTACATTTTAATGGAGTTTTTAAAAAAAATAAAGTTTGTTTCCAATGAGTTGGTTGACCTGGTTTTGTTGTTAAATGAGCTTTTCCATAAAAAAGACAATCAAAATAACAACAAAATCCACAAACCTGAGTATTTTGAATAATTTCTATTGTAAAAGGACTTGTAAAATTAACATCATTTACTTTCATTGTTAACATATTAAAATCAGCAATAATACAATGAGTTGAAACAACTCGTGAAGGACTAATATTTTGAATTGAAGGTTCAACTATACAAACATCATCAATGATATTTAAATTTCCATATATTTCAATAAAACTCTTCTTTCTTAAAATAAATTCATCATCACCTTGAATTGCAGTTATAAATAATCTACATTGATTTGGTAAAATAATTCCATTTGGTTTAAGAAATCTTCTAGCTGTGATTACACTTGCTAACATTCCTTCAAACAATAAATTATATCCCATCCATTCACTAACTATTACATCTACTTTTTCTGCAAGAAATACTTTTTCAACTTGTTCTTTTATAACTGTAATAACGTCTTTAAATCCATTTTGTTCTACAATATATCTTGCGTAATGTGCAATATCACTCATATCAATCGCATAAACTCGTTTTGCTCCTGCTGTTGCTGCAAATAATGACAATATTCCTGTTCCACAACCCACATCAACAACTATTTTTCCTCTACAAAAACATTCAATTGCTTTTTTATAAGTTTGTGTACGATGTTCGTCTTGAATCATTTCTTCATGAATATTGACATGAGCATAACTATTCCAATAATATTTAGAATCACAACTTACTATAAGTTGTTCCATTGACATAACCTTAAATAATAAAACTTTTTCCTGAAACCCTATAAAACGAAAAATTCAATTAGATTCAAATTCCATTACTTTAGTCACATCAAATGGTCCAAAATCAATTCCGTTTCTCTTCTGTTTAATAACTTCAATATTTTTATTCAATTTTTGAATGAAGGTATTAATTTTATTATTTAAAACAACAATTTTACATTGTTTAGTTATTTTTTTTAATGAACTAATACATTGACATGCAAGTTCTGGAAGTGCAATTGATTTATTGAAGATATTAAAATAATTGGTTAATTCTTTAATAAGTGCATTTGTTGCTGAAACTATAAAGTCTGCGTTTCGAGTTTCTTCTTTTGATATTTGAAGAGAATATGAAAAATCAATTTCTTCATATTCTTTTTTACTTTTCTTTGATGAGTTTTGTTCTGTTGATGAAGGTTTTGGTTTAACTTGAGATAGTTGTTCAAATGCAACAAGTATAGGTGGAATTGGTGAAACAAAGAGTTTTTCAGAAACAACTGAATTTAAAATTTGAATAAAATGAAGAACAACTGGAAAATGTGTTATTCCTTTAACAAAATTTAATAATCCACACAATAATTGACAAAATGGATGATATAATTGAGTTACTTTTTCATCTACATTTGCTTTTAAACAAATTGCAATAATTTCAAATGTTTTAATACATCCAAATGAACAAACACTTTTAAATGAATTTAAATCAGTATTACAATTTTTTGTTGAAAGAGCAATATTTCTAATATATTCAAATAAAATATTATAAGTTGCTTTCATATTAAATAAACTTATTTTCTTTATAAATTGTTGTGATTCATTAAATAATTCAGAAGTATTTCTTGAAAATTGTTTACAACTTTTCATATAATTTCCAAAAATAATTCTTAAACTTTTTTCCATTCGAATTTCATCTTTTCTTGATGCTTTAATTACTGCAGTCATTGTTTCTATTGCAATACTTCTTAATGTACTTTTATAATTAAATGCAAATATTGATAATGAACTTATACATTTAGAATAACTATCTGATATAGCATATTTATCTGAGTTTTCTTTAATAATATCAATAAATACATGAAGAATTGTTGGTTCATCAATATGTTTTAAAGCAAGAACAACTCCTCTCATATAAATCTTAAACATCCCTTTTTTATTTTTAATTAATTTTGGTAATTCATCAACAGCAAATGTCATAATTGCTTCATAATCTGATGCTGTTTCAATTCGTTTTTCTTGAACTGCATCAACAAAAAGAAGAACACATTGTAATAATGCTGAGTCATTTCCTTTTTTGGCATTTTCAATAACTTGTTGTGTACTAGCTAAATCTCCTTGCTCTTCAGTGTCTGGCATTGTCCAACCCATTTCTTCATCATTTGCTTCTTCTTCTTCTTGGAAAATTGTTGGGTCATTTTTTAACATAAATTCATAAAAATCTGGGTCTTTTTCTTTTAATTCTTCTAACTTATTTTTGTCAAACATTTCCCCTTCATTAACACTTTCATTTTCATCACCATCATCAAATTCTTTAACATCAAGTTCAGGTTGATTTCTCTTTGGCATTAGGTTTTAAAATTCTTTTTTCCTTTTTAAGATTTTTTTTTATAGTTAAGTTAATAATAAAATTAATAAAAAATAGTTTTTTCTTTTTTTTTGTTTTAGAAAGATAACTCGATGATGTTAGAAGACCAATGTCTTTTGATAATGATTCATTAGAAATTGATCTATTTGCTCCAGTCCTTCGAGGACAAGATAGTATATTAAAAAGGTGTTGGTATAAAAAACGTCCTACTATACTAAAAATATATAATAAAGATATGCAATCATATTTTAATGAAATAGAAGAACTTTGTTCTTTAGTTATTAAAATAAAATCAGAATTTATTGTTGAATTAATTGGAGTAGAACGTCGTAAAGAAATTAGAATATTATTTGAGTATTGTGATATGGGAACATTTGATCAATTCATACCTTCATGTAGTGAGGCGTTTAGAATTAAAATTTTAGAAGACGTTATTAAGGCATTAAAGATTATTCATAATGTTAATATTATAGCAGGTGAATTACAACCATCGAAAATATTCATTACATCTCTTGATATTACCAAAACAAGTAATTGTAAATTATCTATTTATGGAAGGCATAAACGGTTAGACTTAAAAAAAATGTCATTAAATGAAATACAACGATCACTTGTTTATAGAGCACCAGAGGTATTAACAAATGTATCATTATCAAGACAATCAGACGTATTTAGTTTTGGAATATTAATGTATGAAACATTTTCAAAACAGCTACCTTATACCCACGACGATGGCTCATTTTCTGTTGAAGATATGATGAGAATCACTCAAGAAGCTGCATTAACTCGAAAACCAAAATTAAATGGAGTAATATGGGAAACAATAACTCAATGTTGTAAATATGAACCTTCAGAACGTATTTCATTAGATAAAGTCAATGAAGTTTTAGAAGAACAAGAACATTTAGCAACAAATTATGGAGAGGCATGTTGTGTACAACGAGAAATAGTCGATACTGACATTTTTAAAATAATTAATAAATATTTAATAGTGTTACAACAATGGACAGATATGGAAAATTTTAACATAATTTATAACAGTAATATTGATGGATTAAATGGAAAGTTAATTAGTTCAAAAATGATGGAGCATAAAAATTTAATGGTAATTATTCAAACAAAAGAAGGTCATGTATTTGGTTCATATTATGGTGGTTTTATCAATAGAATAAGAGATACTTCTTTTAATGTTGAAGATGATAATCAAAAATATCATTTTGCTTTTTCATTGATTAATCCACATAAAACAATTCCAATTAAAATGAAAAAAAGAAAGGAATATAGTGTTGCTTTCAGATTTAATGGACAAACAAAAGAAGTTATTTCTGTTCCTAGTTTCTTCTTCATTTTTTCTGATGCAACTTCTTACATTTCTACAAGTTTTGATGTTGCATATGAGCACATGTCTGGGTATGGTTTTGATCTGTTTTGTGAAGGTCAAGATTATTCTTCTCCTTATCGGGTTGGTTTTAATCTGATGACTTTGTATGTTATAGAATGGACTCCTAAGTGTTAGTTCTTTTTGTAAAAAGAAATCAAAAAACTAGAAGAAAGGAAGAAGAGAGATAAATAGAACCAAACCTAATAATGATAAAGTTTAAGCAATTTAAATAACTTTTAATCATTAAATTTTATTTGTTTCTATTTCATTAT
>NW_001853829.1:26007-27840 GCF_000209125.1 Entamoeba dispar SAW760
AAGAGTAGTTTACTAACAATATTGAAAAAATACGAACTTAAGCATTTTTTTTTAAAAAAAGGGAAACATGATTAATTAGTATCAAGGTTTTTATTATTTTTTGATTTAAATTAATTATTCTTTAACCTATTTTATTTCATGTACAATAAGATGTGTCATTGATACTTTAATTAGATTGTTTAAGTTATAGTTTGTTTCTTGAATTTAAGATAACATTATTAGTATAAACATATTTTTTTAATAACTTAATCTATATTTAATGACACTTTTTAGTTAGTTTATACTTTTTTTTGATGTTAATCTTCATAATATTATATAATGTCATTTCTATTATCATTCTTTATTCTGTTTATTTATATTTTGTTATTTCAGGCATGAATTTATTTTTCTATTTTAACTTCTTCATATATTTCTAATCTATAATATCTGTTTTATTTTCGTATTCTGTTAATATTTTGTTATCTTATTTTGAATACTTTCAATATGTAATAATTAACATTTATACTTGTAATTAAATTATAATATTCTTTGTTTATTTCGGTTATTAAATACAAAACAAAATGTTAATTAATACTATTTAATGGTTATAAGTATATTAATCAATAATACAAATGAGAATAGAGGTAAAATATATCATTAATTATTTTCATTTGGATAAAACATTTTTTGATATTTGATTATTTCTTCAGTTCTTTTATTCCTTTGTTAATCACTCTTTTTTTTAAAAAAAAATCAGTTTACTTTTATAAATATTCATCAAAATTTAATGAATAATTTTGATTTGGGAACCAAAATAAGTAAAGAAATAATGAATCTAAATAAAAAATAACAAAAAGAAAAGGGCAAAATATTTTGAATCAATAAAATAATAGTTTTTATTATTTTACTCCTAAAAAAAAAAAAATAAAAAAGTAAATTAAATACACATTCTATATTCATTTATATTTCTTTATATTTTATATCATTTTATGGTAAATTGTTCTGAATTATAAATGATTCAGAAATGATATCTGATTCAATGTAAGTATATATTTTTATTATTATGTTATTATTATGTTATTTATGTATTTTATTATTATATATTTATATATATTTTATTATTATATTTATTTTTATTATTATATTATATATATCATCATTTTATCTATATATTTTATATTTATCATATTTTATTAGTTTTATATTCTTATTATTTATATTTTTTTTTAAATTCATATATTTCTATTTATATATTAATATATTTCATTATCTTATTTTCATTTTGATTATATTTTTATATTTTATATCAATTTTCTCTTTATATTTATTATTATTATTATTATTATTTTATTCATATTATTTTGATTTTATTTATTATTTCATTTATATATTTTATTTATTATTATATCATTTCATTTCTCTCATTATTTCTTTATTGTTTATTATTATTTATTTAATTTTTATATCTTCTATCTATATTATATGAAATTATTATTTATTATTTATTACATATTATATACCAATCATATAATATTTATAATTGATTATATATTATATTTTTATTCTTTTCTCTTCTTTTTTATATTATTTCTTTTTTTATTTAAATATATTTGTTTTTGTATTTTTGTTATTTATTTTATTTCTTATTTTTTGTGTTTATTTTATTCTTATTTATCATATTTATCTTTTATATTATGTTATATTTGATTTTATTAATTATATCAATTAGTATTTTATTAATATAAATATTATGTTTATTATTTTATTATTTATTTATTTTTATTATTTGTTTTATCTTTTCTTATATCTTTATTATTTTATGTTTATTATATTTTATTTTTTTATTTCTTTTTC
>NW_001853828.1:0-1123 GCF_000209125.1 Entamoeba dispar SAW760
ATCATCAATAATGACATATCCTCTTCTTGAAACTCCTGTTTCTACATTTAACATTCCATATTTAATTGAAATACATCTTTTAATATCTGATATTAATGGGAATCCTAATTTTCCTACTCCTCCTTTACTTTTATCTGCTTCACACCATGCTTGATGACAATAAACTGAATCAACACTCACTCCAATAACTTCACAATTGATTTCTTTCAATTGTCCTGCAACTTCACTGTATCCAATCATTTCTGTTGGACAAACAAATGTCCAATCCAATGGATAAAATAATAACACAACATATTTCCCTTTATATTCATTAATATCAATTTCTTTGATTGAACCACATGGACAATATGCTTGTGCTTTAAATTCTGGTGCTTCTTTTCCAATTTGTGCTTTTTCAAATGTGTTCATAAATTTCTTAAATGCTTTAATTCTTGGACAACAACATTCTTTCTTACAATACTCTTTACAACAATACTCTTTACAACAATACTCTTTACAACATTCTTTCTCTTGACATTCTTTCTTACAACATTCTTTTGTTGATTACAGGACATTTAACTGTTTGAAATGATGAGATTGTGATGATGAGATGTTTAAATAACAAATGAACTACCAAAACCATCTTTACATAATTAAAATAAGAATGTCATCATCATCACTTGTGCATTCTTCTCATTCTGGGATTTATTCATCTCTCTTTCTTCTTATAATGAATGAACTGGTAAATAGAAAACAAAAATGACAAGATAAAAAAGAAATCGGAGATACACAAAATCACTCATTCGAAATGGTTCTATTGAAGAATATGATGAAGAGAAAGATGAGTGTATTGGTACAAAACATCAATAAGAAACAAAGAAACAGAGATAAAAGAGAAAACAAAATAAGAAGAGAAGTGAATATTAGAATAAGAGATAAAAGATAAATAGAAAAAGAATAAATAAGAAGAAAGATAAAAGAGAACATATAAAACATAAAGAAATAAAAAGTGATAAAAGAATGATAAAACATAAAGAAAAGAAGAATAAACAATTAACAACAATAATCAAAATATCAATAGAAACCAAAAATCATAATAGAAATGATAATATAAATTAATATAATTATATTCAACATATTATAT
>NW_001853827.1:0-3046 GCF_000209125.1 Entamoeba dispar SAW760
TTTCTGGAATTAAATTAATAGATTTCTATTGTGGTGAATGTAATAAATTACTTACTCAAATAGATAATTCTATTAAAAAGACAATATTTAGACAATGTAGTCATTGTAGAGCGTTTAATAAAATACAAAATGTACAGATCAAAGAAAAGTAATTGAAATTTTATTTAAACTAAAAGTATTTTTATTCAATAAAAATTATGAAAAAATAAATTTAACAAGTAATAATGAAGTGTTAATACAATTGGTTTCTATTGTTTATTACTCTGTGAAGATTAATCTTATCACATCGACATGATCTGGTAGCACTGTTTAGTTTAATTATGATAGAGACAATATTATATAGCACCTATCATGTTTTTTGTTATAACGTTTTTGACTTCATAGGTGTTGTCAATTTCTTTTTTTTTCTTTTAATAATCTAATGAAGACAGATCCTTTTATCAATTCAGAATATACATCATATTTTGTTGTAATGCTTATTGAGTAATACCATAGAGTCTTGTAAAGAAAACCAAACAACAAACAGGTATTCAAGTTCAAAGAAAAGAAAGAATAAAATAACAATAAAATGTATAATAATTATAAAAAGAAATAACAAGAAAAAAAGTGAATAGAAAAAGAAGAATACAAATAAAAACAAATAAAAAACAAGGCAAATATAATGATAATAAACATTATACAAATAATAAATCTAAATTATTAACAACAAATGAAATTGAAATAAAAATTAAAAGAATAAGAAGTGAAAATGAGAAATGAGAATAATCAGAAATATATAAAAAGTATGAAGGTAAAGAAAATGTATAATATTATCCAAGAATTATATTCAATAATAATAAATAAAATAATAAATAAAAACAAAGAAGAATTCAAAAATAAAACAAAATAAATGATGAAGATATTAAAACAAATGAAAAATGAATCAAAAACAAAAATCGAATCAAAGAAATAAACGATAGATGTAAAACTACAAGAATAAATAAAAATTAATAAAATAAGTATCAGTAGATCTTGTTTTCTCTATCTCACTTTGCTCAGGTGAGATTATATCATTCATTCTCTACGGAGTCATGTTCATGAGGTACTTCTATATCTCTATATTTACCTCCATGATCTCCACAGTATTTCATTATGTCATCCATGTTTATAATTATTATATCTTTTACTATTATTTCATATTCAATTATTATACCTTATTATTTTATCATTCTTACTGATTCTTATTGATTAATCAATTTATTGTTATTACCACTGGAATTACTTTCATTTAAGTTTATTAAATTGTATTATTTTTTTAAGGAGAGTTCTATACATTTCAATTTTGGTAGTAAATATCAGAATTATCTTCTTATTAGATATTATTGTCATATCATTTATTATTCATACTTGTTTATTTTATCTTCTATATAAATATCTGTTATTTTATGAAATATTCACTTTTTATTAACTATTTCTTGATTCAATAATATGAACACTTCATTATTTTATATTCATATTTTGAATTACTTATTTCTTTTTTATTAAATATTAATTTCATTTTATTCTCTTTTGTTTTATTCTCTATTTCATCATAATTTATTATATTTATTTTATATTTGAATTTATCACATCTCCAGATATATTCTCTTATTAATTCATTTTATTAATTTATACATTCTTATTTACAATAAAATTTAATAATATATGTTTAATTATTGATATTTTATCATTATAAATACTATATTACTTTAAATTATTATTTAATGTAATTAATACTTTCTTAATACAAATGTACCAATTTCTTGAATTAATTTTAATTATTTATATTCATTTCTTTTTATATTAATATTTGTCATTATTCTACTTGTTAATTTCATAACATTTATTTTATTTTCAAATTATTTTATTAAATGAATATTTACATTATTTAATTTCAATTTATTAATACATATTTCATTAAATTTATTATTTAAATATTTTATTATTATAGATGATTCATTCTTATTTTGTAACAATAAATATATTTCATTATTTTCATTTTTATTAATTCTTTTACCTCATGTTTTATAAAATCTCTTCCAAATTCATTTCTTATTCATTTTCATCATTTCTCTTATTTCATTATTTCCATTCATAATATATTATTGTTCTTATTAATTCTAATTCATATTCATCTTATTATCTTATTATTTCATCAATTAATTTATCTTTATTAATATATAATCTTTACTTAATGATTTTGAGTTAATATTTACATATTACATATTCTTTCTAATGTATAGATCAATTTTATCTAATTTATTGATTGGTCAATGGAACGCATATGCATCATATCTGAAAATATTGATAATTTCCATATTAATTATAATGATGTAATTTATATTATTTTCATTTGATTTATTGATGATATCTATTTTATCTATCATTCATTTTCTATTTTATTAATACATTTTATATTATCATTCTTCTGATATTTGAATACACAATGATATTTGTATGAATTTGATTCATCTACAATTATGATTTCAATCATTTTATCATTGATTGTAATATTTCATTTTCTAATTATTCAATATTTCTTAATATTTACTTCAATCAATATTCATTTAATTACATCAATAATATTTTGATGTGATACTTTAATTACTTTATTCGAATCACATATGATTTTTAAATCATCAATTTATAAAGTATGATCTACTTTGATTGAATTAATATCAATATTATTTAATTATCTGATATGATATTTTGTTAGATAATAAATAACAAATGAGAGAATCATATTATAATATCATACATTTTAATTTAATATACTCTAAATTATTATTGTATATATATCCTATCTTAATACACTATCAGTTGCATATACATTCAATTAAATGGAATATTGTATTATTAATACTAAAAAATATTTTAATAAATATATTATCCATTGATGATTCACACAATCATATGTATTTTTTATATCATAGAATATCTTATTGAATCTTTTCTTTTTTAGATTCCATTTCTTGCATTCTTAGATAACTTTTAATGATGCTTTCTTTACTGCTAATCACCTTTCTTT
>NW_001853826.1:0-1977 GCF_000209125.1 Entamoeba dispar SAW760
TTATCTATAACTTATCCTTATATTATATATACACCTTTATCTATACTATTATACTTATCCTATTTATATTATATATACTATACACTATTCTATTTATACACTATACTTTATATACTATTATTATTTTTATTATTTATAGACTATACACTATTCTATTATCTATACTTTATACTTTATACTTTATAGACTATAG
Source organism: Entamoeba dispar SAW760 (assembly GCF_000209125.1). NCBI lineage: Eukaryota > Evosea > Mastigamoebida > Endamoebidae > Entamoeba > Entamoeba dispar. Next base: position 194 of record NW_001853826.1, read on the forward strand.
ACTATAGACTATTATTATATTTATACTTTATATTTTATATTTTATACTTTATATTTTATATTTTATACTTTATACTTTATAGACTATTATTATATCTATACTTTATACACTATAACCTATTAATATAGATATACACTATTATTATATGTTTCCACTATTATTATATCTATTTTTGTTTTTATTCTATGTTATTGTTTGAATAGGGAACGTAGCTCAGTTGGTAGAGCGTAAGTCTCATAATCTTAAGGTCGTGAGTTCGATACTCACCGTTCCCACCTTTTTGTACATCTATATGACATCTATTACTATATTTTTACATCTATTAAACTTATATATTCCTTTTATTATACTTTTAGTGTACACTCTATTCTTTTATATTATCTATACTATTTTATACTATTTTATACTATCTTATACTACTTATACTACTTATAGTGTTTTATACTATGTAACTACTACTTCCTTTCCTTATATTCTTACTATCCCTATTAACTTTATTACCTTTATTACCTTTACTACCTTTACTACCTTTTATTATCTTTACTTTTGATATATGTGTTCTAGATATCATCCACCTCTGTACTTATGTACTTATCTGATAATGGGCATATGGCGCAATGGAAACGCATCAGACTTCGGATCTGAGGATTGCAGGTTCGATCCCTGCTATGCTCGTCTTTTGATCTATAACTTATCCTTATATTATATATACACCTTTATCTATACTATTATACTTATCCTATTTATATTATATATACTATACACTATTCTATTTATACACTATACTTTATATACTATTATTATTTTTATTATTTATAGACTATACACTATTCTATTATCTATACTTTATACTTTATACTTTATAGACTATAGACTATAGACTATTATTATATTTATACTTTATATTTTATATTTTATACTTTATATTTTATATTTTATACTTTATACTTTATAGACTATTATTATATCTATACTTTATACACTATAACCTATTAATATAGATATACACTATTATTATATGTTTCCACTATTATTATATCTATTTTTGTTTTTATTCTATGTTATTGTTTGAATAGGGAACGTAGCTCAGTTGGTAGAGCGTAAGTCTCATAATCTTAAGGTCGTGAGTTCGATACTCACCGTTCCCACCTTTTTGTACATCTATATGACATCTATTACTATATTTTTACATCTATTAAACTTATATATTCCTTTTATTATACTTTTAGTGTACACTCTATTCTTTTATATTATCTATACTATTTTATACTATTTTATACTATCTTATACTACTTATACTACTTATAGTGTTTTATACTATGTAACTACTACTTCCTTTCCTTATATTCTTACTATCCCTATTAACTTTATTACCTTTATTACCTTTACTACCTTTACTACCTTTTATTATCTTTACTTTTGATATATGTGTTCTAGATATCATCCACCTCTGTACTTATGTACTTATCTGATAATGGGCATATGGCGCAATGGAAACGCATCAGACTTCGGATCTGAGGATTGCAGGTTCGATCCCTGCTATGCTCGTCTTTTTATCTATAACTTATCCTTATATTATATATACACCTTTATCTATACTATTATACTTATCCTATTTATATTATATATACTATACACTATTCTATTTATACACTATACTTTATATACTATTATTATTTTTATTATTTATAGACTATACACTATTCTATTATCTATACTTTATACTTTATACTTTATAGACTATAGACTATAGACCTATTATTATATTTATACTTTATATTTTA
>NW_001853825.1:0-1948 GCF_000209125.1 Entamoeba dispar SAW760
GAACATATTTCATTTCTTGTTTTATTTTATTTGAAATATTCACACTCAATATGATAATTAAATAATAAGCAAGAATAGAAATAAAAACAAAAGATAAATAAATATAATAAAATAATATTTTTATTTATCATTTCATTGATTTATTTATAATATAAATATAAATGAAACAATACATTATTATAATAAATATAAAAATAAGAAAATATAAATAAAATAAGATAAATCAATTTATTATTTTATATTTCTTTATTCTTTCTTTATTTCTTATTTACAGAGCAGGGACGGGATTATTCTCCAATGATTAAAGAAGTATAGAAACCAGATCTATTGATACTTAATTGAGTTTCTCTATATTCATTTTATTTTATTTTGAATATACTTTTCTTCTAATTATTATTTTTCTTTATCTCTTATTTTGTTTTCTTTTATTTCTTTTTATTTTCTTTGTTAATGTTTTTTATTTCTTATTTGTGTTATCTATATTATCTTTCTGTTCACTCCATTTTATATTCTTATTCTTATTCTCTTTTAATCCCTTTTTCTATTCCTTTCTTATTATACATTTTGTTACTACTTTATCATTTATTTATATGTTCTTTAATATCTATATATTGTTTGTTTTTCTTTACAATTAGTAAACACATTGTTCAATACTAAGATAATATAATTTAATATCTGTTTTATATTTAAAAAATCTTATCTTTTTTTTAAATAAAGAAAGAGTGAAAAACTAAAAAGACAAAAAACAAAGAATGGACATTGTTAAAGAACAACAGAAAATAGAAGAAAGAATAAGACAAGAAGAAATTGATAGACAAATAAAAGTGCTAGAAAACGAACACCCTGAATTATTGGTTAAAGGAGATTTGGTGTTTGTTAAAGTTAAAATTAATGGAGTAGTAAAAGAAGCAATGATAGATTGTGGAGCACAAGAAACAGTAATATCAATTAAAGCATGTAAAGATTGTAATTTAGAAAAACAAATAGATTATAGAGTAAAAAAAATGTACCAAGGTGTAGGAAGAACACAAACAATAGGAGTTATTCATCTTGTTCCAATAATTATTGGAAATACTTATTGTATTACAACATTAAATGTACTTGGAGATGATTCCCCTCTTGACCATTTATTAATAGGGACAAATACACTTAAATCAATTGGTGCAGTTATAGACTTTTCTGAAAGTGTGTTAAGAATTAAAGATGATAAGATTAAATTTATGAGTAACACTGACGTTGACTATATTCTTCAGAAACCTTTTCACATTAGACAAATTCATGGTGATTCATCATTTAAGAAAACTAATCCCATCTTTAAACCCACATTACCTAATTTTGAAAATGCATGTCTTCCTCGATACCCAATTCCTCTTATTGAACAAGTTATGGTTGGTGGAAAAAGTGAAGAAGAAGCAAGTGAAATATTAGACAAGTCAGGAGGTGATATTACATTTAATCAAATAAAACTTTATTAATTTTTCTTTTCTTTTTTCAATAAAAAAATAATAAAATATAATAACAAGAAAAGTCAAAAAAACAAAATGATTAAAAGAAAAGAAGAGACAATAACATAAAAGAAAGAAGAAAGAAAGATAAAACAGGAAATGAATAATACAGGAGAAGGATGGGAAGATCAACTCTTTGAAGAGTATTTTGAAAATGAACTTAAAATGATGGAAAATATGAAAAATACTAATCCAGAAATAAAAGAAGATATTGATAGGTATCTTGAAATAGGATATATTACTAGAGATGATAATTGGATAGGAAGTGGAAGAAATGATGATATTGAAATTAAAGCAAGAATAGCAGCAATGGAACTTATCAGGTCTACTCTTATTTAATTCTTTTCTTTTTATTATTTTATTCTATTGATTTTATTTGTTTATTCTAAATTAAATATTATCTAATTTTAACATATTTATATTATAAATAAAATTACATAAAA
>NW_001853825.1:2048-6364 GCF_000209125.1 Entamoeba dispar SAW760
TTTTCTTCTTAACATAATTCAATATTTTTATACCATATATTGTTAGTTCATAAAAAACTAAAATACTTGAAAGAATAAAATGCAATTTATTTTTCCATAAAAAGGAAATTACAAATAATTCAAAAATGGATATTTAAACAAACCCTGAAAACTATTGTTTGATGTCTTTCAATTTTGTTGATAATCCACTAGAGTGTGGTCCAGGAGAAGAGCCTAAAATAATACGAATTGTACTTACTGGAGGTCCAGGAGGTGGAAAAACTACATCACTGTCATTAATTGCTGATCAATTTAGACCACTTGGAATTCAAGTCTTTCATATCCAAGAGAATTCAACTATGTTCTTTAATTCAGGAGCAGGATTTCCTGCTCATGCATCTGAGAAACAAAAATTGTGTTGGGAGTTATGCAAAATTAGGTGCCAATTAGCTATGGAAGATCAATTTTATAAATACGCACAATCAACTAATAAAAAGATTACATTAATTCTTTCTGACCGTGGAAGTATGGATTCTGCTGCTTATATGTCAGAAGATAATTGGGATAAAGTTATGAATGAAGGAGGATTTGATTATGACTCATTTTGTAAAAACAGGTATGACCTTGTTCTTCATTTAAGAACAACTGCTATTGGTGCATTAAAGTATTATGATAAAAAATCTAATCCAGCCAGAAGAGAACGTCCAGAAGAGGCTGCTGCTCTTGATTATACAATTGAAGAAAAATGGTCAATTCATCCACATCAAGTTATTATTGATAATTCTACTGATTTTCCAAATAAAGTAAGAAGAGTCTGTGAACAAATTGCACAATTTGTTGGATTTGAGTATCATTCAGTTCTTGAAATTCCAATAAGCCCACCAGCACCAATAGTATTTCAGTAAGAAGATATTAATATAGTGTGAATTTATTACTTGGTTTCTTAATACTAATACTTATATTTTGTATAAGTACATAAAATAACAAAAGTTGTAACGAAGATTAAGAAAAAAAATCTTCTTAAAATATTTTTTTAAATAAAGCCCTTTTTTTAAGATATAATTTTTAAATATTATCTTTAAGATTTTATTTAACAAAATAAAATAAAACCCAAATAAATAGATAAGAAGAATTGAACTATAGTACCACTTTTGTTGTTAACAGGTTATATCGATTTTATTGGAATTTATAACCACATCCAGCACAAAAACGAACTTCTGAATCTTTTCTTAATTCACCACATTCTGGGCATACATCTGCAACTTTTGTATATTCAGCATTAATCTTTTCAGCGTCTTGTTGTCTTTTCTTTTTGTAATATTGATTAAAACAAATATTATGCCAATCTTTTCCTTCAGCCTGTTTTCTTTCAGCAAAGTATACTGACTTTCCTATAGAGTTAAACAGTTTTTAAACTAAAATAGAAGAAAATGCAAACCACAAAGAGCACACTTCCAAGACATGTGGTTTTTTCAGTTCATTTTTTGTTTATTTGAATAGTAATTTTCAATTAATTGTTATATTTTATAGTTTTTATGTAGTAAAAGAGCTAAGGAACAATAGAAGGAAACAAAATAACACGTAATATTTTTTCTTTAATTTTTCTTTTTCTAACTTAATATAAAACAAAATTTGAATCACAAAAAAGGAGTAAAAAGGATTAAAAAGATATTAATTAAACAATAATGGAAATTTCTTTTATTTTTTATGGTTCAGTAAGGATTAATTACGCTATTATTATTTATTTAATCTCTTATATATATATATCATTCAGTTAACCACTTTGTTAATTAAATTTATTTTTGTTATGGTCTTAGGTTTTTACATTATTTTATGTTATTTATTTAAATATTTTATATTTGTTTTGTTAATTATCTTTATTATTCAATTGATGATGACCATATTTAGTTGACTGTTTTGACTTCTTTTTTTTTCCTTTCTGTAACATTTAATCTATTACTTAATTTATTCTTTAAAATGATTTTATTGATAACATTAGTAACATATGTAATATTAATTTTTAAAGATTTAATAAATTTAATTGTATTTTTGTTATTCATTACTCAATTTTTATATATAATTAACACAAGACAATAACTTCAGGGAGTAAACTTGGAAATTGAAAAAGTTTTGTGATAATCTATAAAGAAGAAAATAAAATTACAGAAATATATAGTACAAGAAGTAGAATCTAGTTATTATTAATATTGTAAATGTAAATACAGAAATTTAAAAATGAGATTACAAACAATTATTATATTTTATAATTTTAATTTGATATTTAATTAATTATTTTATTGTTTGTTTAATAAAAAATAATTGGTTTAAATATCATTAAAAAATGTATATATTTCATAATGTTCATTCAATAATTATTTATCATATTCATTTATTTCTACAAATTTCATAATAAGAGGAAATTAATATTAAATTTGTTATTAATGAATCAATTAACAACTTTGTTAATGTATTTAAAAATTGTATAATATTGTTTTAAATGAACCAAATTATTAAAGATATATTAATACATTATTTATTTTATAATTTGAACAGTGAAGTTTTGTTATTAGTCAAACTATAAATAATTACCATCAATAACCATTTTGTTAGTAGAGTTTTAATAGTCTAAATTCCAATATCTTTCTGATTTAAATTGTTACAAATGTTGTATTTATTATTTAAATTCTGTTTTGACATAAAAAGAATAATTTCTTTATTTTTTAATTCAACAGTAATAATTTTAATATATTATCAATTGATAAGTATGAAATAAATATTACAAATATAGTATATAATAATAAACAATGAATAAAAATAACATAATTTACTGATTAATATACATCATCATTATCATTTAAAAACATAAAATAAGAAATATATTCTAAAACAAAAATAAACAATTAATAAATTGAACTAAGATGAAATTAGAAAATCAAAAAGTAAATGATAATGTAATAACTAATTAATGAATATATGAAAATGAGAAACAAGTCATTGACAAAAATAAAAATAATATATGTAAGATAATAGATGTTTTGATGACTGAACAATATTTTAATAATACCATTTAATGGAATCTAACATAAATAAAATATTGTTAAAAGAAATTTGATATTTTTTTCAGAAAGAAATATAATTACAAAAAGATAAAATTACTCACTCTTGATTATTTTCATAAAATTACTGATATTATCATTTAAATTAATTTGTTTTAATATTTACCTTTTTTTACTTTTAAATGATAATTTTTATATATAACGAAAAACTATCATAAAGTTATTAACTAATATAAAATTGATACATATCTCATTTTCTGATGGTCTGTATAAAAATATTCAATAACAATTTAACAAACATTAAAATAAAAACAAATTATAATAATTTATATATACTATAAATATACTATCTATAAAAGAATTTGATATTACAAAATAACTTTCATAAACTAAACAAAATAATAAAAATGAAATAATACAATACAATGAAAATCTGTGATAATACAAAGATAAAATTAATGAATAAGAAAATAAATATTACAATATCGTTATATTCTTATCATTTCTTTTCTTATTTGGTTATATTATTACCACTATTTATTATTATACCTTTTAATTTAAATTATAGTAATAAATTTCATTTCACTTATAATGATTCGTTTTAGTATCAAAACTCGTTTTTACAAAAGTGTATTTTCAATTCCATTTTATTCAAATGGAAATTTAGTACAACATGAATTCTTTTATTACTTTCTTTATTAACAATGTTATCATCCAACGAACCAAATCCAAACAAATGGTCATTTGATTTGTTCTAATAAATAAATGCAAATAGTGGTATTTAATATCATGGGTTATCACTCATTATATTCTTCCTTTTGTTTCTATTGAAAATAAAAATGATTTCGAATCATTATAAATTTATAAACTTTATCATTTTTAGAAATATTCCTCCACATTTATTCCCATCTTCATCTTCAATAATAGTAGAGGTGTATTACTCTTTCATCAAACAATTTGTATTAACGTTAAAATCATAAATATCTGAATCAAATAGTATTGAATACTTTTATTTGTTCATTCTTCGATGTTTTATTTCATTATTTCTCTTTTTCTCTATTTCTCTGAACAATCACTATAATATGTATTCCTTTCTTCTTTCTTCTTGTTAAATTTTTTGTATTATCTTATCATTTTCTTTTAGCGTTCTGATTATTTTATCTTTCATTACTATTTCTTCAATTGAAGAAATGATTTTATTTATTCGTTTATTTAATGTTTTAATTAATATTTATTATATGAAATATATTATTCATTCTTCTTTTATTTTTATATTTATTT
>NW_001853825.1:6464-12488 GCF_000209125.1 Entamoeba dispar SAW760
TATTATTTTATTGATGCAAAATATTTTGCCCCAACAAGATGTTACAAAGTGTCGACTGATTGTTATAGATTTTGTATTTTACCTACTTTTTATTTTATTTTATATTTTAATTTTTTAAGAGAAAATAATAGAAAACAGAATAATCTATTATTCAAAAAATATATTACACCATTTTCATTTGAGCATTTTATTTAAATGCATAATTTCTTCGCTTATTTTGGTTCCCGATTTTATTTATTCGTTTATTTAATGTTTTAATTAATATTTATTATATGAAATATATTATTCATTCTTCTTTTTATTTTTTATTATTTTATTTATTGTTTGTTTCTTGTTTTTGATATTTTTATTCTATTTCATTAATTTATTAATTATTCTTTCTCTTTTTTAATAGCTTGTTTATATATTTCATTATCTTTCAATTATTTATTTTTTAATATATTTTAAATAGTAATGTTAATATTTATTAATATCATCAATTGTTTGTTGAATATTTGAAATATTTTTACTTCTTCTTTATATAATGAGTAATCTTGTTTATTAACTCTTCAATTTTAATTTAATAATTATAATAATAAAATAAGAATCATAAATAATTAAATACATTTTTATAACAATTTTATTTATTATTTTATTTATTATTTTATTTATTATTTTATTTATTATTTTATTTATTATTTTATCATTCTTTATTTTATTCATTAAATATTTTCTCTTTTCTTTTTATTTTTTATTATTTTGATTATATATTAAAATCCAGAAAATAGAATATAATAAAGAATAAGATATAACAAAACACCTCATCACAAATAATGATATAATCACAAAGTAATTATATAAATGAAAATGAAGTAGAAATAAAAACAAGAATAAAAGAACATCTAATTACAATCAAGTAATGAAAACAATGAATTAATAATAAAAATAAAATGAAAGAAAGAAAGAAAAATTAGAAATGAGAGGTAATGATGATGTTATGTGAAATCAATGAGATAATTGTGATAAAATAAAGAAAAAGAAGAAAAGAAGAGATAAATTAAAACAAACATTAAATAACATTAAGATAAAATAACAATAAGAAAAATAATACACAACAAGAATAATAATACCATCAACAACATAATAAAGAAATTTAACAAAGAAAGAAATAGAGAAACTAAAACTGATAATAAATACAAAATAATGATAATCTCATTATTAACTATGAAAATGAAAGAAGCTAAAACAATGAAAAATACATAATAAAGAATAAAAAGAAAAGAGTATAAATAAATAAAGAATAAGAAATGAAAACATGCAGAAATAGAATAATAATGAAGTGAGTAATTTAAAATTAATTGTTTAAATAAAACAAGTAATATTTGAAGAAAAGTAATAAGTATAAAAAGGAAGATAAAATGAAATATAGTAAAATAATTTCAGTCATATTTTCAATAAATGTTTTAATGAATGCAGAAAGCATTAAATTAATAAAGCCATTAAAAAATGAAAACATAGAATAATCCAAAAATGATATAATTAAAAAAAAATATGATGGATATCATGGAATAATGTTTCTATTACAAACAAAACAAACTCGGTATTGATACTAGATAATGGATCATGTACGGGACCATTCTTAACAAAAAAAAAACAATAAATAATACATAACAATCTATATTACTTATTTAATTACTGTTTATTTATTAAAGTTTAATCCAAAATGGTATTAAAAGAATAAAGGTTCTAAGTTATTATGACCTAACATTGCTACTTAATTAACCAATTAAATTTTATAACTAATACTATGTATCATTAGAGCAAATTATTATTGACATTTTAGGATTATACAAACCTCAATCAAAATCAAAATAAACATTTAGATAGACTATATTTAAGTTTCAAAAGTAATAAAGAAAAAGGATTTACATTTAACGTTATGATTAAAAAAACTTACCATAGATTTGTTAAGTAATTATGAGGTTGTATTTTAATAATGAAAAGAAATGAAATATTTGGTAAAATGAAAATTATTAATGGATAAAAAAAGATTAATTAAATTTAAAAACAAAAGAAAAAAAAGAAAAATACAATAAATGATTATTGCATTTGGTACAACAAGTTGTCAATTCACTGACAAAGTGATGAGAAAAGAAACAAAAATTTGGAGAATAATTATCACTAATAAGAAAGGTATTAATGAAATTTGAAGGAAATAAAAAACAATAAAAATTCAAAAAACAAAAGCATTTCTCAAAATTGAATAAAATAATATTACAAATGGGATTGGTTTGTGCCAATCACAATCAGTATTACCAAGAAATTACTAGAATAATAGTATATTACAAATCAATATTCGAGTATAAATGAGTATTAAATTTACTCTTTTAAAAACATAATTTCCTACTATGCATTTATTTATAGAAACGATTTTTGTTATCTATCTTTTACACATTAGAAATCAAATAGTTTAGGTTTAAAAATGTTTCTTATTAAATTAGATAAAATAAAATTTAATAAATCTCATGGAGGTATATACCACTTTCAGTTAGTCGTTATTTCAATGAGAAAAATCATCTTTGTTAATGACAACTTCGTTTAATTTTATTAAAAATTACAACATTAAATTGGTTAATATTTAGAAAAGAAGTGTAAGTAACAAAAAAGAGTGAAATTGTTATAAATAACTAAAATAAAAAACAAAAAATTTCAAATTTGAGTTATGAAGAAAACCCTTCAAAAGAAAAGAAATAATAAAGAAATAATAAAAACAATTAAAGAGAAGAAATGAAAAAGAAAGAATAACTGAGAAAAAGTATAATGGAAAGAATTAAAAAGGAACAGGTAGATGATTATATAAAAAAACATAATATTGAAATGGAAGATATTGAAAATGAAGTGTATTGCCCAGACCTAGGGAGAGCTATTAATACTGTTGAAGATAAATGGAGATTAATTCCAGCCTTTGTCAAAGCAAGAGGATTAGTTAGACAACACATCGATTCATTTAATTATTTTATTGATGAAGAAATCAAACAAATTGTTAAAGCAAATGATAAAATTACATGTGATGCTGATCCTACATTTTATTTAAAGTATTTAGATGTAAAAGTTGATACTCCATGTGTTGAAGTTGATTATAAAAAAGAATCAATTACTCCACAAGAATGTAGATTAAGAGACATATCATATACAGCACCAATACTTGCTAATATTCAATATACTAGAGATAAGAAAATATTTAGAAAAACTGTTACAATTGGATATATGCCTATAATGTTACAAAGTAAACATTGTGTTTTATATAATAATACATTTGAAGAATTTATAAGACATGGTGAATGTCCAATGGATCCAGGAGGATATTTTATTGTAAAAGGTGTTGAAAGGGTTATTCTTTCGCAAGAACAAATGAGTAAAAATAGAATTTTAATTGAAACAACAACTCAAGGGTTTTTATCAGCATCAGTTACATCAGCTACTCATGAAGTTAAATCACGTACAGTTGTTTATTTAAAGAAAGGAAAATTATATTTAAAACATAATAGTTTAACAGAAGATCTTCCAATTATGATTGTTATAAAAGCAATGGGAATGGAGAGTGATATGGAATTTTTACAATTTGTTGGTAATCATTATACATCTAAAATGATTAACTCTATTGAAGAGTGTAAAACAAAAGACGTATTAAATCAAAGAGAAGCATTAAGATATATTGGAAATCATTTAAAAATTTATACTGGTCAAAAAGGATATATTTCAAAACGACCTAAAATAGAAGAAGCACGTGATGTATTAGCTAATTTGGTTCTTCCTCATATTGAAGTTAATAGATATAATTTTAAGACTAAAATTATTTATCTTGCTTTAATGGTAAATTGGATTCTTAAAGCTGATGAAACAGGTGAGTTAGATGATAAAGATTATTATGGTAATAAAAGAATGGAATTAGCAGGACAGTTAATGTCATTATTGTTTGAAGATCTTTTTAAACAGTTTAACACTGATTTACAAAATGCTGCTAATAAAGGTTTAACTAAAAAATCAAGAAGCGAGACTTTTGATATCATTAAATGTATTTCTCCACATAGAATAACACAAGGATTAATTCATTCTTTATCAACTGGTAATTGGGTATTAAAAAGATTTAATATGGATCGTGCTGGTATTACTCAAGTACTTTCACGTTTAAGTTATATTTCTGCACTAGGAATGATGACTCGTTTAAACTCTCATTTTGAAAAAACACGTAAAGTTTCAGGACCACGTTCATTACAAGGATCTCAATGGGGAATGGTTTGTCCATCAGATACACCAGAAGGAGAGTCCTGTGGTTTAGTTAAAAATTTTTCATTATTGACAGAAGTTACAACAGACTCTGATGATCAAGCAATTGTGACAATGTTATTTAATCTTGGAGTTGAAGATGCTAATTTAATTTCTGGAGATGAGGTTAATGCACTAAGTAGTTATTTAGTATTTTTAAATGGTCAATTACTTGGAATCCATCAAAATCCAATTCATTTCTTAAAACAATGTAGATTATTAAGACGACATGGACGATTAGGAAAGAAAGTGTCATTGCATTTAAATGAAATGCAAAGAAGTATTAATATTTCTAGTGATGGAGGAAGAGTATGTAGACCATTAATTGTTGTAGAGAATTGTAAAAGTAAAATTGGTCCTAAAGAAATAAGAGATATCGTTGAAGGATTTAAGAGTATTGAGGATTGTTTAAAAGAAGGGCTAATAGAATATCTTGATGTAAATGAAGAAAATAACTCATATATCGCTATTAGTGAAAATGAAATTAACGAACATACTACTCATCTTGAAATTGATCCATTATCAATTCTTGGTGTTGTGGCTGGACTTATTCCTTATCCACATCACAACCAATCTCCAAGAAATACATACCAATGTGCTATGGGTAAACAAGCAATTGGAACAATTGGATATAATCAATTTAAAAGAATTGATACATTACTTTATTTATTATACTATCCACAAATACCAATGGTTAAAACAAAAACTATAGATATGATTAATTTCGATAAATTACCTGCTGGTCAAAATGCTATGGTTGCTGTTATGAGTTATTCGGGTTATGATATTGAAGATGCCTCTATCTTAAATAAAGCCTCAATCGATAGAGGATATGGAAGGTGTTTTGTTTATAGAAAAGCTGAGTGTGTCATCAAGAAATATAAAAATGGAGCATGTGATCGAGTTGTATGTCCTACAGATGAAGAAAGAGAATTACCAAAATACAAGTCATTAGATTTTGATGGAGTTTGCTCTCCAGGTTCTATCTTAAATCCAGGCTCTATTTATTTAAATAAACAGGTTCCTATTAATACAGTTGGAACTCTTACTACAGACACTATTAAAGATGATGAATATAGAAGAGAAGTATTAACATATAAAGGACCCGTTCCTAGTTATGTTGATCAAGTTTTAATTACTTCAAATGAAGAAGAGCCCTTAAAAGTTAAAATTTCATTAAGAACCTCAAGAAGACCAGAACTAGGTGATAAATTTTCATCAAGACATGGACAAAAGGGGGTTACTGGTTTAATTGTAAATCAAGAAGATATGCCATTTACTAATACAGGTATTTGTCCCGACGTTATTATGAATCCACATGGTTTCCCTTCACGTATGACAGTTGGAAAACTTCTTGAATTAGTAAGTGGTAAAGCAGGATTAATGGATGGTTCATTTAAATATGGAACAGCATTTGGTGGAGATAAATTAGATGATATGTCAAAAATATTGATTGAAGCAGGTTATTCTTATGATGGAAAAGAAGAGTTATATTCTGGAATCACTGGCAAAGCCCTTAATGCTTATATATTCATTGGCCCTGTTTATTACCAAAAATTAAAACATATGGTTCTTGATAAAATGCATGCTCGTGCTCGTGGACCAAAGTCAAGTCTTACAAGACAACCAACAGAAGGTAGATCAAGAGATGGTGGATTGCGTTTAGGAGAAATGGAAAGGGATTGTCTAATTGGTTATGGAGCAACTAATTTGTTATTA
>NW_001853825.1:12588-34629 GCF_000209125.1 Entamoeba dispar SAW760
ATAGGTTTGTGTTATTATTTTGAGATGTGTTTTGTAATTGACCATTTACATTTTCTGGTTTTTTGTCAATACTAAAAAAGTTTGAATTTCCAAAATTTGTGTTGTTTGTTTGACTAGTTCCAAGACCAAAATTAGTTGTTGGTCCTTGAATATTTGAAGAAGGTGCCTGTTGAATATTTGGAAGTTCAATCATACCTGGATTAGATTGATTAAAAGAAGGAGTAGTTTTTTCATTTGTTCCAAAATCTCCAAAAACAAATGCAGGTGGTGTGACTTGTTTTTGAGGTTCTAAACCAGGTTCATTTTGGACTTTCAAATTAGGTGTTTGCATTACTGTTGTATTGGAACCTTTTGCAGAATTTTCTGTTGAAACAATTGAACTGTTTGTTGTTTGTGTGTTTGTTGCTGATTTGTTGTTATTAACACCAAAACTAAATAAAGAACTTCCTAGTGGTTGGTTATTTGTTGCAGTAGATGAATTGAATGCAGCAAATGGATCAACACTTGTTTTATCATTTGAAGTATTAAGTGAAAAATCTGTAGTGGCAAAAGTGTTATTATTAGTTTTTGATTGTTCAGAACTTTTTGTTGTTGTAGTAGTTTTTGATTGGTTAGTATTTAGAGTTGGAGCAGTTGTAGAATTATCTGATTTATTATTATCTGAATTTACTGTAGTTGGTTTTGATTGATCATTACTTGTATTTATTAGTTTGTCGAAAGTTGGTGCTGGTGTAGTTGATGTAATAGTTTTTGATTGGTCAGTTAATGAAGTACTATTAATTAATGTATCTTTTTGTTTATCAGTTGAAATACCAAATGAGAACCCATTAAGAGAAAATGGATTAGATAATGGGGTCTCTATATTTGTATTTGATTCTTTTGGTTTTTCTGTTGAAGATTCTTGAGTTAAATTAGATTTAGGTTTTTCATTTAATAAACCAAATGAAGTCCCACCAAGAGAAAATGGGCTGTTCGTTAATTTGTCAGGGTTTGTAGTTGCTGGTTGTGTAGATAAATTTGTTGTACTTTTTTCAGTAGGTGTTTTAAATGATAATTCTTGAATAGAAAACATATTACTTCCTGATTTATCTGTAGTACTAGGTGTTGTTTCAGAAAGGTTATTTTGTGTTGTTTTTTGTTGATCATTATTTTTATTGATTGAGACATTGGTATTAGGGTTTTGTTTATCATCTGATATATTAAATGAAAAATTAGTATTTGAAAACATATTAGTATTTGTCTGTTCAACAGTTGTACTTGTAGTTTTATCTGTGTTTGTAGTTAATGTAGTTGTAGTTTGCTTTTCTGTATTTGTTTCTGTACTTTTTGGTTTATCACTTAATGAAGTCTTACCAGTAAATGTATCTTTTTGCTTCTCTGTTGAGTTACTAAATGAAAATCCATTGAGAGAGAAGGGTGGTGGTGCATCTAATGGTTTTTCTGTTAAACCAGAAAAATTAACTTCTGGTTTTTTTTCCTCTGGGAGGGTTGTACCTATTGGCTGAGTAGTACTCTTTTTAGTATCACTAGCAGTGTCACCAAAGAGTGAAAATGAAGGACTTGGTTTTATATCAAAAGAAGAGCTTTTGGGTTCTTCTGTAGTATTAGACTGTTTATCTATCTTAAAACCAAGATCCAATTGGTTTGCTTGGTCTGTTTTCTTTTGAGATAAACTAGAATCTAATGGTAAAGTAAATGAAAGAGAAGAGTTTTTAGTATTAGAATCTAAATGATGAAGTTGTTCTTTGACAGTTTTGTTTGAATCATTGATATCAAAGGATAAAAGATTATCACCTTTCTCATTAACAGATCTTAAAGAATTATTTAAATCTACTACTTTCTTTTGTGGAGAAGAAACTTTAAAGGTTCTCTTAAGAGGTTTTTTAAATTTTTTTCTTTCTTCATTTTGTTCCTCATCTTTTTTTGTTTTATCTTTCTTTCCTAATGGAACTAATTCTTCTTCCTCAGAAGAAGAACTTAGTAATAATGAACTAATACTTGCTTTAAGAACTTTTTCGTCATTTGTATTTGAATTGAGGTGATTAAATCCTTTAACACTGTCCTTGTTCATTAAACGTTCTTTCCTATCATTTAAACATTGAACAATATCTTCAAAATTTATTTCACGTAACTTAGCAATTGTTTGTCTAATTCTTGCAGAGTCAGTATCAGGTTTACGTTCAACAACCTTCTTTGTTGTTTTATCTTCTGTTTTTGTAGAAACCTCTTCTACTTTTCGTTTAGTAACTTCTTTTGGTCGTTCAAATTGTTCTTCTGGTTTTTCTCTTAAGAGAGTTCCTGCGTCTTGTCTTTTCAATGTACTGTCACTGTTTTGAGTCTGTACAACAGGTTGTTCAGCATATTGTTCTTTTAATTTTTCCAACCGACGATCAAAAGCGATACCAAATAACAATGATGTTTCTTGTTTGGGGATGCTAGAAATTCCTTGTGATAACGAAGATGAAAGTGGAAGAGTTGCCGTGCGATGAATTCCTTGGGTTGGTCTTGAGTTAGGACAAAAATAACCGGCAATATTCTGAACGAAGTCACTAAAATAATTAGTAGTACTAAGATCTTGCCTCTTCATTTGAATTACTCAGTTTAAAATTTTTTTATTTTTTTATTTTTTTTAAGGGTTTATGAAAAAGGTTTAATCAAAAAAATGAGAATTATATAATAATCATATGAATTCATTGCTCCTTTGCTTATTATTTTGTCTTTTTTGAATATTCATTCATTCTGCTTTTATACAAACTCTTTCAGTTACAAAAGAAATAACTTGTTTCATTATTGAACTTCATTTTTTTATTAAATCTTTAAATACAAAAAGTGCTTTTCTAAAGTTTAATTACTCATAATGTTTAATCAAAAAACATCCGAACGACTAAAGAAATTAATTCATTAAATTAATGAATCAAATTATTTAATAGGTACATTACTTTAACATTATCACAATTAAATAAAATAGAATTAATGTAGTAAAATAATACAGTTTTATTAAAATGAAGAGCTTATTAATTTTCTATATAATTTAAATTGAGATATTATCAATTGAGATGATTAAAAGAATTAGAAATATAATTTGGACAATAGTAGAGTTAATAGAAAGTGTATAGTTAATGTTCTAAAGCATCTTTAATGTCAGATGTATATTGGTCATAGGCATGATTAACATGTTCATTAAATTTTTTATTATTTGAATTAATATAATCTTTTTGGAATGATTTTTCTTTTCGTTCTCTATGAAACTTTTGAGCTTCTTTTTTGCCTCGAGCAAGTTGTTTTTGTAAACAATCAATTCTTTCAGGAGAAACATATCCACTTTGTATCTTTTGACGAAGCTCATCATTTTGTTTATATTGTTGATAACTTTTTTGAGTATCTTTTTGATTTAGCCAATGAATCTTTTTTTCATAAGCAGAATAGGCTTGTTTAGCTAAATCCCTATTTTGGTCTTTGATATCTTTTTTATGTTTAAAAGTATTTGCAGGAACATCCATCCATGAGTCAGAACTTTCTTTCATTGGGAGTTTAGGTTTTTTATGGTCGACTTTTTGGTTGTCCATTTCATGTTTATAATCAATCTCAATCATTTCATCAAGGCTTTTTAATTTTGATGACATTTGAATTATGTTATTAATTTTGTTATTAAAAGTTTTTAAAATGAGTGAAAAAACCCTTATTATTTTTCATAAAAGAGAGAGTAACAAAAGAGAAAAGAAATAAGGAAGAATAAAAACAGAGAAAAAATAAGGAAGAAAGAAGAAAAAAAGAATGGAAAAAAAATTAGGGTTAAATATATCTCAACTAAAATCACAAGAAAGTAGTGAATGTCATCAGTTGAGCTAAGAAAAACTTTTCAAGAAACACCAGTTGAAATTACATCAACTGGATTTGATTTTTATTCAGCTGATGAAATACGACATATGAGTGTAAAAGAAATTACAAAAGGAACATCATTTGATTTATTAGGAAATCAAGAATTAGAAGGACTGTATGATCCAGCACTTGGAGTTTTTGGGAAAAATACTATATGTCCAACATGTGGACTTACTGAAGAAGGATGTCCAGGACATTTTGGACATTTTGAACTTGAAGAACCATTATATCAACCGTTATTATTACCAGAATTAGTAAAATTATTAAGATCTATTTGTATGAAATGTCATTCATTAAAAGCATCAAAACAAGTAATACTTGGAGCAGCAATTGAACTTGAACGATTATCAAAAAATGATATTGAAGGAGCGATGGATATTCATGGATTAGTTAAAGAAGCACAATATATACAAAGGAAAGCAAATGCATCAAGAGGAAAATTAAAAAGAGAACAAGTTGAAGATGAAGAGAATTTAACAGTTGAACGAGAAGTAGATAAAGAATTAGAAAGAATATTTAAAAAAGAATGTGGAAAAGGAATTAAGAAAGATATAAGTTTTATTCATACAGATACACATTGTAAAGCAGTTAAAAATGAACTTATTGCACATATGGTAGCATTAAAAGATAAACCATGTCCATATTGTAAAACAGTATCACCAAAAATAGTATTAAATGATTCAAAAACAGGATTTGTATTTTATGGAGAAAATACAGATGCAGCTAAAAATCGAAGTGAACATAAATATGAAACAACGCCATCATATATAATGAATATTCTTAAAGAAGCATGGGAACATAATGATATACAAAATGAAGTATTAAGTAGAATGTATTATAGTCAAATGAGAGGAGGAGAAAAGTTAGATATTATTATACCAAGTTATCATATATTTTTTGTAGAAGTTCTTCCAATTCCACCAAGTAGATTTAGACAATTAAATAAATTTGGAGAATTAATTAGTGATCATCCACAGAGTATTTATTATAGAACAATTATTGAATCAAGTAATACATTAAAAGTAAGAAGAGAAGGAACAAGAATAGATTATTCAGAAAGATTTTTAATAGATCAAATGCAAAAAGCATATAATTTATTAATTCTTACAGGAAATGCAGAAGAAGGAATATCAATGAAAAGTATTTTAGAACATAAAAAAGGATTATTTAGAAATAATATGATGGGAAAAAGAGTTAATTATGCAGCACGTACAGTTATTTCACCAGATCCATTTCTTCCAACAAATACAATTGGAATGCCACTTCCATTTGCTATGAGATTAACAATTGCAGTACCAGTAAATGAAAGAAATTATGAAGAAATGAAACAAGCAGTTATTAATGGACCACAAGTATGGCCAGGAGCATTATATATTGAAAATGAATGGGGACATAAAATTGTATTATTAGATGATAGTAATCCATATAATAAAACAAAAAGACAAGGAGAAGCAGAAAGATTACTTGTTATTGATCCAAAAGCACCAAGAAGTTTTAAAACAGTATTTAGACATGTTATTGATAATGATATGGTATTATCAAATAGACAACCAACATTACATAAACCAGGAATTATGGGACATTATGTTAAAGTATTAAAAATTGAAAAAACAATTCGTATGCATTATGCTAATTGTAATACATTTAATGCAGATTTTGATGGAGATGAAATGAATTTACATCTTCCACAAAGTATGGAAGCAAGAAGTGAAGTAATGAATATTGCATTATCAGATGAGCAATATGTTGTTCCAAAGAATGGACAACCATTAAGAGGACTTATTCAAGATCATGTTATTTCATCATTTATGTTAACAAAAAGAGATACATTCTTTAATAAAGAAGAATATTGTCAAATTATTTATACAGCATTATATGGAATATATGAACAATATTCTATTAGAATTCCAAAACCAGCTATTCTTAAACCAATACCAAAATGGACAGGAAAACAAGTTATAACAGGAATTTTAATGCATATTAGTACAAATCATTGTACAATTAATTTTGAAGGAAAATGTAAAATATCAACAAATGAAATTAATAGAGGAGGATATCAAACAAAAAAAGAAATAGAAATGATGAAACAAAAAGATGAATTTACAGAGAAATGGAATGGTGCTAATGATAGTTTATGTATTATTAAAGAATCACAAATGTTAACAGGAACATTAGATAAAAATCAAATTGGAGCAACAAATCAAAGTTTAATTCATGCAATTTATGAATTATATAATGGTAAAGTTGCAGGAATGTGTCTTACATTATTATCAAGATTATTAACAACATATTTACAAAGAATTGGACATACATGTTCATTAGATGATTGTATGTTAAAACCAGAATTTGATAATAAAAGAACAGAAATGTTAAATAAAACAAATGAATTAGCACGTATTGCTACAGCAAAACATTTTAAATTAGAAGGACATTCTAAATATGATATTGATCTTGCACTTGCTAATGCTAGAAGAAGACCACAACTTTCTAAAGAACTTGATGATTCAGTTAAAAATGAAGTTAATGAATGTACATCAAATGTAATTAAAGAATGTATTCCATATGGACAATTAAGAGCATTTCCATGGAATAGTCTTGCATTAATGACAACAACAGGAGCAAAAGGATCAAAAGTTAATCATTCACAAATTACATGTTTACTTGGACAACAAGAATTAGAAGGAAGAAGAGTACCAGTTATGGCAACAGGTAAAACATTACCATCATTTCCACGATATGATACATCAGCAAGAGCAGGAGGATTTATTGCATCAAGATTCCTTACAGGAGTTCCACCACAAGAATTCTTTTTCCATTGTATGGCAGGAAGAGAAGGATTAATTGATACAGCAGTTAAAACAGCAAGTTCAGGATATCTTCAAAGATGTGTAATTAAAATGTTAGAATCATTACATGTAGAATATGATTATTCAGTAAGAGAATCAGATGGATCAATTATAGAATTTATGTATGGAGATGATGGAATTGATGTAATGAAAAGTGGATTTCTTAATAATATTGATTTTTGGGCAAATAATTATGATGCATTAGTTTCAAAATATGAAACAAAAACTATTCTTTCAAAATTTAAAAAAGGATTTTCAAGAGCATGTAAATTACAAAAAAAATGTTTAAGACATCCAGAACAATATGAACCAGTTCAAAGTATTTATTCACCAAGTAATAATCTTGCAGCTGTAAGTGAAAAATATTATAAATTAATTAATGATTATATTAAAGAAGATAAAAGAGGAGAATTTAAAAGTGGTAAACTTGATCCAGAAACATTTAAAGTTATGATGATGTTAAAATATAATAAATCATTAATTAATCCTGGAGAACCTGTTGGTGTTTTAGCAGGTCAATCTATTGGAGAACCATCAACACAAATGACATTAAATACATTCCATTTAGCAGGAAGAGGAGATGTTAATGTTACATTAGGTATGCCTCGTATTAAAGAGTTAGTAATGTTTGCTAAAAAAGAAATTGCTACACCATCAATGATTCTTTATTTAAAAGAACCAAATCAAAAAAATACTGAAAAATTAGCTAAATTATTAACTAAAGTTACATTAGCAAATATTATTGAAGGAATTAAATGTTTAGATTCTATTATTGTTCACGAAGGACAAAGAAAAAGACAATATACTATTGATCTTACACTTATTGATAAATATGAAGAAATTGTTGATTTTAATACTTCAGATATTACTAAAAAAGTTAATTCTGTTTTAATGAATGAAATTACAAAAAGACAACAAAATAAAGTTGGTATTGATATTGATTATAAAGGTGTTAGTGGAGAAGAAGCTGAAGAAAAAGTTAAAGAAGAAGATGAAGATGTTCAAGAAAAAATTAATAAAGGTAAAGTTATTGAAGAAGAAGTATTTGAAGAAGAGAAAAATGAAATGAGTGAAGAAGAAGAAGTAGAAAAAGAAGAAAAGAATTCATCATCATCTGAAGAAGAAGAAGAAAAAGAAGAAAAGAATTTATCAGAAGAAAAAGAAGAGAAAAAAGGAAAATCAAAAATTATAGAAAAAGAAGAAAAAGTAAAAAAACAACATCTTATTGTGAGTGTATTACTTAATGTTAATGATAAAGTATCAATGGTATCTGTTGTAGAAAAAGTGATTGAAAAGATTGTTTTATATGAATGTCCAAATATTGTTAGAGGTATTCCTTTAAGTAAAAAGAAAGAAGGACGTACTATATATTATGTTATGACTGAAGGAGTTAATTTTAGAGCTGTTCTTCAATTTGGTAATTTAGTTGATGTTGATTCAGTTGAAACAAATGATGTTTATGCTGTCTTAAATATGTATGGTGTTGAAGCTGCACGTACTGTTCTTATTCATGAAATTGATTCTGTATTTAAGGCATATGGTATTGATGTTGATCCAAGACATTTGAATCTTGTTGCAGATTATATGACTTATGAAGGAGAATATAAATCATTGAATAGATCTGGTATGGATCATAATCCATCTCCATTCACTAAAATCACATTTGAAACATCACTTGGATTCTTAGCTAAAACATGTGTTTCAGGTCAAAAAGATAATTTAAAAAGTCCATCAGGATCAGTTGTAATGGGTAAAAATATGGTATTTGGAACAGGTGCATTTGATATTTACACTGAATTAACTGATGAATAAAGAAGAATTGATTGATTTTTTTTGAAAATAAAAAATATTTATTTTATATTTAAATTATTAAATAAAATATAAATAAAAATAATTTCATTTAAAAATATTAAATTATTTTAATGTTAAATGTAAACGAAATAATAATTATAAACAATTTGCATACAAATATAAAAAGACAATAAACAAATTTACTTTGTTCATTGTCCTTCAATAATTGGTTCAAGATCCATCGTTGTATCAGAACAATTGACTGAAGAACATGCATAAAATGGAGATATTTTACTATAATCATTATCTTCAATACTATCTTCATTATAAGTAAAATGAAATGAATCAATTGATTGAAGATAATCATCAATAACATAATTCATTTGATTAATAGTTTCTACTGCTTCTTTAAAATATTTAGGTGTTTCACAAATTCTTTCTTTAACAATTTCAAAATCTTCTTGTTGTTCTTCTAATAATGAAAACAATGAATTTGAGTCTGTTATAATTAATGGTTTTGAAAATAATGGTTTATTCATTAATTGTCTTTTTAGTATTTCAAGTTCCTTTGTATTTACTTGTGAATATTACCAGGGGTTGTATTATTTGAATAGGGGTCAGACTTCAATTTAAAAAATACTCCTTATTTTGGTTGTTTATTTTTAAGTTCTAGTTCATTTTCTTCCATAGTTATTTTTTGGTATCTTTTTTTTTTGTTTTTTTCCTGTTATGTTAAAATATAAGTTGGTTGTTACACAATTTTTAATGACACCATTGTTTTTTTGATATTTTTTCTTTAGAAAATTATATATAATAGTTCTTGTAACATTTTCTTTTCTTGAATCGATGAAATCTGAATATTCTTCTGAATTATTCATTCATTTTCTCTTCTTTTTAAGTTGGTTATTATTTCAAATACTTTCTTCAATAACATTTAACTATTTAACCAAGAAATCGTTAAAAAATATTATACTCATTTAAAATACTTCCTTTTTAATTTTTAATAAAGAAAATGTTCATTCTTTAATACATTCTTTCTGTTCCATTAAAATTTAATTTCGATAAATAACTTTGAAAGACCTCTCTTTTAATCAAGAACAAAATTAAGAATAAGTATGTACAACAATGTTTATTTGTATTGTTATTTTATTCAATAAGTTTGTATGAAATTAATCCTGATAAAACAATCTCTTGAATTAAAAAGAAAATTTGGTCATAGTTAATTTGGTTATTCTTAATTAAATTGTCAAGTCAATGTATTATTATTTGTGAAATGATACACTGTATTTCTTTTTTCGTTCTTTATGACATCCTAAAAACTGTCATTGTATTTTTATTAGAGGGTAGTTTTATTATTTTAATCTTAAACATTTGTCGAACATTAAAATCATGTGTTTTATTTTTTTAATTGAACTTGATATTTTTGGATTAATTTTTAACTGGTATTTGGTATTTTAACCTTATCTATCAACTAAGTACTACAACTACTTCCTTGTCAAGAAAAACTAAAAAAGAATGTCCTCTGTGACTAAAAGTAATTTTTCAATTTACGATGTTTCTTTAAAACCTCGGTTGTCGGTTCAATAGAATTACTTATAGCAACAATTTATTTTATGAAATTACATGAATGAAAACAATTTAAAATAGGTGTGTTTCTCACAACTTACATTAACTGTCTTTATTTATCAAGTCAACGTTCTGAGTGTGTGTATCAAGAACATTGAGAAGGTTATATGGTTTAAGAAGATGTTTCAATTAATTTATTCATTTTAATGGTTGAATGACAAAAGACTTGTTGTATTATTAAATAGGTTACATAGAGAAGTACATTAAATATATTAAAACAATTATAAATTAGATTGTTTGAAATTAATGAAGAAAAATAATACTTTATCAATACGTTTCTGAGACAACGAGAAGTTATTTAGTCTATTAAAAATTCAATAGTTTCATGGCACATTTATAACAATAAGACAGTACTATAGTATTGTAGTTCAAATTGTATAAAAATAACATATTTAACTCATAAAAGTATAAATTATTGTTTAAGTATAAATAAAAGTTAAATACTGTTTACTAAATACAATGAAAGAAATTTGTATTATAATGCAATACAATGAGCAGTACATTTCATAATAGAAATAATTAGAAACAATAATTATTAAAGAGAGAAATATGTAGATTATTGAATAAAAGTATTGTTTAAAAGTTTCTGGTATTAATTACAAACTAAAAGAAGAATGAGAACTTATTAAACAAAAGAATAAAAAAAGAATAGACGTTGTGAACTGTTATTTGAGTAATGATGATAAGAAATAATAAAAATTATAAAACACTTCCACTTCATAAATGATGAACTATATATTTTTAATATCTTTTTGTTCAATTATTCTTTGCTCATTCTCTTTAATAATTTGAAACTAGAAAGTTCATGTTTATACCAGTCTTTTTAATTTTAGAATAGAAGTTATTTAACCAACCAATACTATCATTTGTTTTATTATAGAATTTGATTGACACTTTTATTTAAAGAACAAAAAGAATGGTTAATTCAATGTCATAGAATTGATTCTTATTATTTGGTAATGGTCAACAACATATTTTCAGAGTTATGATTTACTTGGTTTAACAATGCACTATTCGGGAAACGTTCAAATACAAGTTTCTTAATTTCAAAGAAGTTAAATTCTAATCCAAAATATTTAATGAGCACTTACACCTTTATTTGATTTCTGTTAAAAATAAACAATAATCCATCTATTAGCACTGAAAATTATGTAAACAACAATAAAATGAGAGGTTGTATTTGTGTAACATAATAAACAGATGACACCTTTAATTAACTTAAATAGCAAAGTACTAGTTTAGCTATTCCTTACATTTTAATAAGAAGTAAAATGATAAAAACAATTCAATGATTATTAATTCAATATTTTTAATAAAGACCTAATTAGAACCTTATAGAAAAATAAGTGATTAATACTATTCATTGGTATAAGGATGTTCATCGATAGAATAAATCATTTCAAAAAGGAAATAGTTATAAAAGGAAGATTTGTTTAAGTTTCACACTAACAGTTGGAAAGATTAACTCAAATAAAGACAAGAAGATGAGCACCATAGGGATGTTAGGTGGCATTGTATTTATCTAAAAAGATATCAGTAATACCTTTCGATATTGAGTTGAATATTTTTCTGATCTCTTTTTCTAATTTATTTTCAATCTTTTATTTATAGAAACATTAACATTTAATTAACATTTACATTTTTTAATTCAACTCGTTTGTATTAATAGTGTTTCACTATTAGGAAAATAATAAGGACAATTTATGCGAATTAATTGAATATTACTTGGAACTGACATACTGATTATTTAAAAATTGTACTATTAAATTTAAGAACTTTAGAAGGTAATTTGATTAATGAGAGGTTGTTCTATTTTTATGTTTTAATTAAAAACAATTACACATATCAGCTCCAGTGATTATTAATATTTTTAAAATTTGAATAATATTTAATAATAGTTAAACGTTTTGGATTAAAGAATTAAATTAACACATCATCTTGTTAATAAAATCTATGGCATGATATTTTGTAACATTCTGAATTTATTTCATTATAAAAGAATATGATTTTTAATATGATACGTGAATCCTAAATTTACAAATAAAAAATTTGAAGTTTATTTGAATAATTATTTCTTAGTCTGTGTTTTGGTAATTTTACATTTTATTGTAATTTTTATGAATGGTTTTGTTTATTCCACTTACTTTTTATTGATACTACCATTTTTTTTTTGATTATATTTTTGTTAATCTTCGTTTGTTGGGTGTTATTATTATTATTTGAAGGTGTCTCTAGGAGAGAGGCATTAAAGATAAAAGGAAGGGAAAGTGGAGATAGATATAATAATAAAGAGAAGAGAAAAGGAGATAATGTTTTAAAGAAACAAATAAAGGAAGTGTGGAGATGAAATAAAGAAGAACAATGCATTAATAAATAAGAGAAGTCACAGAGAGAAAGAAGAGTATAAAAGGAATAAACAGAAGAGAGATTAAAAAGAAATTGAAAAAATAACACAAAACATTTAGAAGATAAGAAAGTGGGAAGAGAATCAAAAAAGTTAATTAGATAAAGAAGATTCAGATGGAGAAGAAGTATCAGGAATCGAATTTATAACAACAGGAGAAAGAAGATGACGATTAGAAGCAACTCTATCACTCATCACTTCAAATTGGATTGGAGTAGCTCTATTAGATGTATCAGCAAGATTAATTTCTAAATCAGGATTTAAATCAGTTTGAAGAGGTGATTTAGTTGATGATAAAGCAGAAGTACACATGACAATCTTTTTCTTAGCAACTCTCTTTAGTTCATCAGCACAACCTGATTGTTGGACAAGATGATTAAAGATAGTATTTTCGTTATCAATTAAATGAGAAGGAGAATCATTTTCTACTAATTTCCCTTTATCAAATACAAACACTTTATTAGCATCCATAATACTTTGTAATCGATGTGCAATAGTAATTACTGTACATTCATTGAAGTTCTTTCTAACCATTTCTTGAATTGTTTTATCAGTTTGAATATCAATATTGGCAGTAGCTTCATCCATAATCAAAATTTTTGACTTTTTCAATAAGGCTCTTGCTAAACATATAATTTGACGCTGTCCAAGAGAAAAGTTATCACCATTTTCCAATACAACATCATCAAGTTCATTTACACTATTTACTAACTTAAGAACACGTTTCATTTCTTCATCTGAAGCTTGTTTTGTTGGGTCAAGATTTTCTCTTACTGTACCACTAAACATAGTAGCTTCTTGAGGTAAAATACACATTCTATTTCTCAACGTATGTAATGGTACTCTAGTAATATCAATTCCATCAACAAGAATTCTTCCACCTGCTGGTTCTTCAATTCTAAATAACCCAGCCATTAATGTTGATTTACCACTTCCAGTTCTACCAACAACACCAATTTTTTCCTTATCTTCTATTAATGCATTTATTCCATTGAGAACTAATGGCAATCCTCTTCTATATCTAAATTTATAATCTTCAAATTTGATTTCTCCTTTTGAAGGCCATTCATTTGGAGGTTGTTCATAATTCTCTTTCACACTTTCTGATTCTTCATTTCTTAATTTATTTATTAATAAAACTCTTTCTGTTGATTGCATTATAGTTTCGATTTCAATTAAACTCATTGCAAAATTAGTAATAGCAGTTGGAATATTAGTGATATTTGTTAAAGCAGTACCTGCTGTAGAAGCGTCCATTGAAGCTTTTAATTTTGTTATAACAATTACAATAACAGTGATAATAGAAATGGCAGCACCAATCCAATCCATTCTTTGAAGGTACCAATATTTTGCCATCTTACAGGTATAGAGAGCCATAGCATTATTCTTAATTTTATCAATTAACTTATTTTTGAATTCGTTTTGACCATTAGAGATTCTTATTGTTGATAGTCCCAGTAAAGTTTGGTCAAAATGAACGAAGATAGGAGATCTTGAAACTCCTTCAAGTCTCTGCATTTCAATGACTGGTTTTACTGTGAAAATATAAAATGCTATAAAGACTGCAGCTATCACAAGAGCAAAAATAACTAAATAGATGCTAGCTTTAGTAATTGTAATGACTGTAATGACAATAGTTGATATATTAGATAATAAGGGTTCAATATAATAAGGTAAACTAAAATCAATCTGATGGAAATCTCTTGAGAAGTAATTAAGAACTCTTCCCATTGGAGTAACATCGAAGAATCCTAGTTTTGCTTTTAATAATTTATGAATTAAATTCTTATGGAGATTTCTTGATACATTTACACAGAAGAAAATTATAAACAATTCTGTTGCATAAACACCTAAGAAATCAGCAATAAATGTATAACAGAACTTATTAAATTCTTCTCTGTTTCCTTGTGGTAATCCAAGTTTTGGTCTGATAGATCTTCCCCATGTAGTTAAGAATATATTATAATAGAACAGTGCTGTAATTCTTGCAGCTAAAAGTATTAAAACCATACTAAAAAGAATAACAGAACCTGCTTTTATATATTCCCAATATACTTTAAATGAAACTTTTCCAATTTCTCTTACCTCTTCTCTTATTTTTGTGTTACAACCATCTCCAGAAAGAACTTCACCATTTTCTTCATTATTCTCACTCTTTTTTGATGAAAGAGTTTTAATAAATTGAGATGCTTCAAGATTACTATTCTTTAACTCTTCTAAACTTCCATTAAATGCAAGTTTATTACCATCAATTACAAGAATTCTATCTGCTTTCTCAATGAAGTATGTTTGATTAGTTACTATAACTCTAGTTTTTCCTTCAAGACTCTTCTTAATTGCATTTTCAAATATATAAGTTCCAACATGGAAATCAACAGCAGATAAAGGATCATCCAGAAGCATTATATCATGTGCATTATATAATGAACGAGCTAATGCAATTCTTTGTCTCTGACCTCCAGATAAATTAGATCCTTTTTCAGCAACAACATATTGATCTCCTCCAACTAAATTATCAATATCAGAAGTTAAACAAGCATCTTTTATTGCTTGTTTATATTTTTCTTTATTATAAGGAGCTAAGAAACATATATTTTCTCTTACAGTTGTATTCATTAACCAAGCAGATTGAGATGAATAAGTAATTTTACCATTAAGATAAGATTCTCCTTTTTTCTTTTCTAATTCATTTAAAAGTGATAATAAAAATGATGATTTTCCACTTCCAACACTTCCTAAAACACATACAAGTTCTCCTTTTTTAATTTTAAGTTCATCACAAGCAAATGCAGTTTCTCCATCAGGGAAAATATAATTAACATCAGTCATTTCTATTGCATTTTCTGATTCTTTATTAACAACTTGAATTGGTTGTAATTCTGGTTTTAGTAAGAATCTCTTAATTCTTCCTAGAGACACAATGATTGTTGTAGAACATGTAGCCATTAACCCAACAGTCCTAACAGGAATTCTAATTGAATTGAAAAGTGCAATTGTTGTAATCACACGAGCTAATTGCATTTCAGATGATGATAATACCATAGTAACAAATAATGCAATAGACATAGATGATCCAATTTCAATTGTTAAAGTAAAAAAAGAACATCTAAAGAATCCAACAAGAAAAACAAATAATAATTCCCAAAGTCTTTTCTTTCCAATTCTATTTTCTATAGTCTTTTCCCAATTATTATATTTAATGAACTTAATATTATGAAGAATCTCTCCCATAAAAGATACTCTTTTATCCTTCATATATACAAATTTACTGAAAAATTTACCATTTAAAAATCCAAATCCAATATTTAGTAGTAAGAATACAATAAAAACAATTAGTGGAACATAGACCCATTTACCCATATTAATATAAATTAAAACAAATAGAACAATAAACATTACTGGAGATGCTAAACCAAAAAACACCATCTCTACATTCCCTATAAATACTGGTGCATCATTTGCCATTAAATTAACAAATCTTCCAGGCTCTTCTATTCCTGAAGCATTTAATTTTAATGCCTTATCATAAATAAGACCAATAAGACCATTTCTTATTCGAACTGCCAAAACAAAAAGCCATTTTTTACCAAATTCTTGAGTAAAACAAGAGATTAATTGAAAGATAATTGTTAAAAGAATAAATAATAATCCAATTTTGAGAGTCCCTTGTGGATTATTAATCCATTTAATAACATATTGAAGCATAAGTGGAAATGCAAGTGCAATCAATTCATAAGTAACTATAGTAATATAACACAATAAAAACATTTTCCATTCTAATTTAAATATAACTAAAAATAAACTAGGATGTTTAGAATGAGATTCTTTTTCCCATTTTTCTTTCATATTTTCTTCATATTTTTCATATTCAAGTGTTTTTGGTAAAGAAGATAAATCAGGTATTCTTAAATTTCCTTTTCTTCCCTTTAATAATTGATGCATAGTTTGTCTAAAAAATAATGTCCTAAAGAATTTAATAATAGAATTTGGGGTTTTATCGTATTTAATCACATCATCAGTTTCAAAAAGACCATCATCATGGGAACTAGTATCTTGTTCTTCTAACTCAATTTCATTAGCATTAAATGTGACATTTTTCTCAGACATAACGAATAAGTGATACTCTTAGATTAAAACCCTTATATACTAATATCTACTTTCAAAAAAAATTCTCAGAAAAAGATAAATCTATTCAAACCTAACCAACTGCACTCAAAAACTACTACTAAAAATAAGAACCTATCTTCTTCTTGATATAAAACTCCATTTCTTTTTCTTTACCCTTTAAAATTTTATTCTATGACTTATTTTCTAAATTTCTTAAGACCTTTTTAGTAAATATCTTATTTTTTAATAACTATTTTTGAACAATTAAATTCTAATTAATTCTATTTTGTACCTGAAGTGTAAAAAAGATCAATAATGTAAACAATAGGAATTTTCAACAAAATTTGAATTCTTCCCCATAACTTTTTCAATAAAATGAAAATCAGTTCTGATCTCATATTCACTTTTTGAACAAAGAAATACTTTTATTATTTCATAAAATAACTGCAACAATAATTAAACGTATTTTTTAATTCATTTTTTCAAAAAAAAATTATTTTCTTTCTTTGAAAAATCATTTAAACTACTTTAAAGAAACTTTCTTTACCAATAATTTTTTGAATAAAAAAACAAAGTAAATAAAAATAAAGCTATCACGTAAAGAATTTCCGAGCTATTATTAACAAGTATCCCCAAAACATTGTTTAATTCCCTCAGTATCAATACACTGAATTAAATTATCTATTCCATAATTAAAATAAAAGAAAATGAGTAAAGTATTATAATATTTTCTTTTTCCAAGAAAATAGAAAGAACTAATTTTTAGCTTTAAAATAAAAGAGAGAAAAAAAATAATTATATTTTTAAAGTTTTATAATAAAACAATACACAAACAATCTAATAAAAATAAAAAAGGAAACTATAATTCTAACAAAAACACAAATAAAACAATGAAACAAGTAAAACAAAAGGTTTTTTGTCACTTTTTAGTGAAATGTAATAGTAATAAATTTTGTGTTATTTATTAAAGTCCTTTTTAGATGGCTGGTCTAAAAAACTATTTCTCAAATAGAGGAATTTATTGAAAATAAATAAAAAAGGTCAATTAATGGATATATCCGCTATTGAATTTTTTTCATATTGAGAAGTGACTACTTCAGCTTCTTTAACACGTTCTTTTTCTTGTCTTAGAGCTAAATTTGTTGAAAATAATATCAAAATGATTAAAAAAAAATGATTTATTTTGTTCTGATTTTATAGTTAAAAACAAAAAATAAAACCAGAAATTTCTTTTGACTTGGAAAAGTTAAAAACGAAATTGTTAAATACGATTTTGTTGATTGCATTAAATTAACAATGCTTTAATGTAACCAGGGGTATCCGGATCTCCAACATGTAAACAGGTATATCTTATTGTATCAAGTAAAGAATTAATTGCTTCTGAGTAATCAGCATTATCAGCAAAATTTTTCAATTGCATAATGCAATCTTTAACCTAAACAATAAATCCCCTCTTGTCGAGCAATAATAATTAAACTTGAAAAATGAAACAAACTTTAATAGGTGATTTTTTATGGAAAGAACCTAATTCAGAGATATTATCATTTAAGATGATACAACCAGTCATAACTCTTAGACAGAATAGGTTAGTTTCGTTATTATCAAAGATTCCTTTTTGAACCATGTCATTACATACATTTGCAAACAATATTAAAATTTCACTAAAAGAAGGGTTAATTGCACCATTTTGAACACCTTTAATGATTGTCACTAAATGTGCCATCATTGGTGATGGATTAGCGATAAACATAGAAATTCTATTTGCAACTTCATCAGGAATTTTTAATTCATCTTCTCTTTTAAATTGTTTCATTCTTGGAAAACTTCTTCTATAATAACTAAAGTCATTTTGAATACCAGGGTTAGTAACTTTTTTATTATCAAAAGCTAATACAAAATCAAGAATGACACCAAGTTGTTTGCATAATGCTTGTTTATCTGTTAATGTAGCTTTAGCGTCATCACAAGATAATTCAGTAACTAACTTTGGAAATTCTGTTTCTATAAAAATGAGTATTAACCGCTTAATCTTTATTTTGAAATCAAAGCTCTTCTCCTTATTACTTTGATATTTGTAACTTCTTACTCACTCATGTTCAATAAATAAAAATTAAAGAACAACAAACCTAACAAAACAGCAAATTGATAGAACTCATTAATAATATCAGCTTGAGAAGAAATTACTTTCCATGCTTCTTCTTCTGGTTGACTCATACCACTTAAATTATCAGATCCTGTTCTTGCAGAAATTGCTTTTCGAATTAAATCATCTTGTCCATGATAATTTGTGACTTTATTTAAAACATCATCTTTTCTTCTCAACATAATATCAATATCATTCCAAATTTTTAGCTCAGCTTCTGATGGGCTAACGTCTATTCTGTTATTATTTTTTAATTTCTTTATTAGCTTCAAAATTAATTAAAACTTTTTTCTTCCAGAGCCATTTAAATAATTAAGTTGTGAAGAAAACGAACTTTCAAAATCAATTGTAATTTGTTCACCTGTTGCACCACCTCGAAAAAGTGCTAAAATCTGTCCCATAGCCTTTACTGATTTTTAAGTTCAAAGATTTTTGATTTTAGAAAAATATCTGTTTTTAGATTTTTTTATTTTCTTTTTTTCCTTTTATTTAAATTATTTAAAAATAATTTTTCAACGGTAGAAGACATCATTTATCATATCATATTATTTACTTTATCTCTCTGATATTACAATTATTTCTTGTTAAAAAAAATGTGTACAGTAACAAACACAAATACCAAAGGAGTGTTTGGTATGACCAAATCAATACAATAAATAACTTGACCCATCAAAAACTGAATTAATAATGTATAAAATAATAGTGTTATATTTGACAAATAAAAAAAATTCTTTGAGTGTTATTGAACATTATGTCGTTTCATAGCATTTACAAACCCCGTTAGAAAACGATGGCTACTTCTACAAACTAAGTGGTAGACTAATAAAAATACTATTAAGGTCATATTCCGATATCTTTTATGTTTGATGCTGGAAAGTTTGATTAAAAAATTTATGAAAATGGTTATATAAATCAAAAAAAAAATAAATAAATAACAAAAAAGTAGTGAGTTTGTTGGATTAATTGTTGTTATAGTTAATTTTGTTGGTAACAATAATTCTATCTATCTTCATCTCTCAATATAAATAAATGGTAAACCTATGTTGCACTAAAACTCTGTTACTAAGAATAAATTATTATAAGAATATTTATCGATTTAATCTACAATTTCATTTACTATGACAAAGTGGAAGAAAGAAAATAGGGAATAAAGTTTGTAAATATATTTTCATTTTAACGTTTAATTTTCATTGAGTGAAAAAGGTTATAATTATTTAAATTACAAGGAACAAGTATTGTTTTTCTAAATTAAAATAGGAATATAATAAAGAAGAATTTTAAAAATGACATACAGAAGAATAAGTTAAAGAATAATAACACAAATTATCAAATTATAGACATTGTTTATATTTCTGATATGTTAGTATTTTATTTATAAAGATTAAATTTATGATATTTGTTATGTATTAATGAGTTGAAATAATTAAAGTTAGTTAATCGAATATTGATTTTTGATAAAACGAGAGAATACCTGATAATTGAAGACAATATTAAATAAGTAAATGTTATATGAAAGAAGTTATATTATTTAATAATTCATAATAATATTTTTCACTAGAATGTTAATTAAAATATACAATATTAAATCATTTATAAATTCTTATTTTACTTCTTCTTAACCATATATTTTTATTGTTATTGAATAATTATTCAAATGTATTGATTTTGTTTAAATGACAAGCTACCTAGTTTCTCTATTTTATTAAAAAAAAAAGATTAAAAAAGATGTAATTTAATCAAAGTCTATTTCTTTCAATAATGCTAAACAAAAATGTAACAATTCAATTGAGTATTTCAATAATTAAACTATTTAAATTTAATAAATACAAATGGTACTGCTTTTTTTGTAATATTTCTTCTTGATTTTTGACAAACAAGGTTCTTTTTTGTTATCTTCAATTTTTTTTTCGATCATTAGATATTAGATTATTTCACTTCTTTATTCATTTTTGAATAGAAACTTAGAATGACTATCATTAACTTATGTTTTTATTTTAATTATGTTTTATAGATAATAATATTAGATGATTCTAACTACAGAAAGAGTATGTTTTCTAATAAATGAATTCTAAAATCATTTCTTTTTTATTAACTTCTTCTTCTGATAAAATCCATTATATTATGATATCTTGTTGAGTATTTCAAATCTTAAACAATTTATAAAATATTTTTGTTAGTTTCGTAAATTTAAGAACAGGAGGTGATAAAATAATACAAAAGACTGAAAGCTTTTTCACTCAAAATTGTTTTTTTTTACAACACAATCAAATGCTGTTTTTAACGTTTGTGATGAATCACTTTTTGTGATGTGATATAATAAAAATAACATAAATTCTATTTTATAAAAGAAGATAAACACTATTTCATTATAATAGAAATTAACTTGCTTGATCTGTCAATACCAATACTTCAATTATTCTCCTAAATAAATATTTATACATATATTGTTTTTATTTCATTTCACTAATTCCCATGAACAAATAATAATAAAATCTAATATTCATTAATATTATTTACTACTACATATAATGAATTTAACATTTTATTTGATTAAAGAAAAATAATTCTGTAATTTCTTTAGTAGAGGAAAGAAAGAATTACAGATGATAAAACAAGATAATGCTTAGAATTTCTATTCCAAAATAGCATAATCTCAAACTAAAAAATAACAACAAAATCAATAATAGTCAGTTAGAGAAAAAAAAGCTCATTTAAATTACTATTGTTAATGAATGTTTTATGGAAATTTATTTATTATGTTGTTAGATAAATCTTTCATGTTCAACAGAAAAAAAGATTCAAAAAAGAACTATAAAAAATAATTTAATGATTTGTGTAGTACTTCTAGTCTATTTAAGTTATGGAGAGGTCATCAATGGTACTCCTGAAACATTCACTCAGTTGACTAAAAACATGACATTTGTTAAATTTTATGCACCGTGGTGTAGTCATTGTATTGCATTACAACCAGTGTTTGAGGAATTAGCTAATGAGTATAAAAGTAAGATGAATTTTATTGAAATAAATTGTGTAAAATATGAAGAGTTTTGTCTAGATAAAGGGATTAGAAGTTTTCCAGAATTGAGAATGTACCAAAATGGGATGAAAATTTCAGAGTATGAAGGTCCACGTGATCTGACCAATTTAGGAAGATTTATTCGTGGAGAAAAAATTGGAAAACCAGAGAGTCGTGTTTTAGAATTAACAGCAAGTAATTTCAATACAATTGTTGATGAGAAACGAAA
>NW_001853824.1:0-13136 GCF_000209125.1 Entamoeba dispar SAW760
ATTAAATATTAATAAACAACAATCAACCAGTCTTGAATGGGTGTATCTCACCAAAAACAACACCATAATTAGATAATAACAGGTAAGTTAAAGTGTGATTATTTTATGGTTTTGTGATGTTTCTGACTACCATCTCGAATCGTAAATTATTTATTATAATTATGAAAAGTGCTAAATCATGCTGGAAAAATACTTATTCAATAGAATTGATGAAAACTATTTTTATAAATAATCTAAAAAAACAAACCTCAAAAACTCATTATTAAAAAGTAGAACAACAAAATATTAAATTCAATGACTAAACTTGAACCATTTTATTTATCATCTGTACTTTTGTACGTAAAAGGAATGACAACAGTCAGAAGATTAAAAGAGGTATCAAAAAACACTGCTATGGCATTTGAAATGCTTCATATTAACCCTCAAAATATAAGTAGTGGAATTAATTGGTTGTTTAAAACATTTCCAAATATCAATACAATACAAGGTCCCTGTGATTATGTGTTAAGAGAAATAAAAAAAGAATGCTTATATAAGATTTCATGGATAGACTCTTCATTAAGTATTACACACGCCAATAAAATAAAACCTGAAATAGAAGAAAAATTCGTAAAATAAGAATAAATGAATTTGATATTGACTCTGTATTGAATTGTTTTAACTTAGAAACAATAATCATAGAAAATGTTAATGAATTGAAAAACATTTAAAAGTTAGTTAATTTGAGGTATCTAAGAAGAATTATTATTTATCTAAATAATACTTCTACGTCATTAAAAACTATTAAAACGATTTGTCAAGGCTTTGATCAAGTAAGGATTTGTGTTGTGAAAAAAGCTCCAAAAGTAAATGTTCTATTAGAAGAACCTGGGTTAATGGTTATTGAAACTAAACAACATGTTAAAGAACGAGAATTTAAAAACAAAGAAAATAGAGTTGAAGAAGAAGTGTTTTCTCTTATTAACCAAAACGAAATAGACAAACTTATTAAATATTGTGATCGAAAATATCTTACAAAGAAGATAATTAAAATCAAAGAGGGAAATGGAGTGATTGATCTTAGGGAATTAAAAACTATGAGTTTAAGAATAGAATTAGAAAAGGGAAACCTTCAAATCTTCTTCTCAAAAAACCTCAAAGATATCGAATTATATAGTGGAAAAGGAATAATTAATGTTGATCTAGAAAATTCAGCCCTCTCAAATATTAAGATTGTTGGAAATGTTAGAAATAATGGAACATATCTATATACAATAAATAATCACACAAATAAAATTGATATTGAGAGTGATAAGTGTATACAATTGTTTTGTAAGAACTCTTCTAATCTTATGGAAATGAGAATAAGTGCTGACTTTGATGAAATTGTTTTTGAAAAAAAGTTAACTGCAACAGTATACATATCAAATAAAAATAAAAAAGGGAAAGTGGTATTAAGAAATATTCCTTCATTTTTTTATAATGTAACAATAGAAGGTAAAGGGAAAGGAATAGATGTTAGTGTTAGGGCACCTATTAGTAATTTAATCATTAAAGGAAGAGTACCAAGTATTGAAATTGAAGCAGAGCCTTGGATATCTGGTGGAACTTTGATAATAGACACTGACAAGAGTATTCAAACAATGATCAAACCCATTAACAATTATTCACTTTTTAAATACATAGGAAAACCTACATTAATTGGTAATTTCAATATTAATTTATTTGAATTTTACAGTGAATTTGTCATACCACTTCTGACAAATATGAATGGGTTATTGATTCTACATCAATAAAAAGTATTACACTATATATTGATATAATTCCAATAAGTTATGATTATAAGACTAGACAACTAAAATACTTTAATAAAGATGAATTTACGGTATATACACAGAAATTTTATTTCAGAGAACCTGAGTTTTATGAAAGAGCAAGAAAATATATTGAAAAGATTCAATTAAAATCAATGGCATTTTTAGGAAAAGTAAGTAATTTAGAAAATATTGATGTTCAATTAATTGTTAACAACCAAGAAATTTCTTTAAAAAGTTTATCAACTCAACACCAATACGTTAGAAAGAAAAAAACCAAGAAATTGAGAAATTTTCCTATAAGAAATGATAACATTTTTGATTATGAAGATGAATACTATGAAGAAGACTTCAGTGATGAGGGTTATTAATGAAAAAAAACTAATTTATGAATTAAAAAGAAATTTAATTCGTTTCAAAACAGTTTTAAATTATAAAAAATATGTCTTTAAAACCATCACAAAATTGATGTCTAACCTAAAAACAAAAAAGTAATTAATTTGCTTCTAATTTTTCGAATGGTGATGGATTAGGAATTAATGTCTCTAAAAATAATGTCATTCTATCAATAGCATTACTCATATTAGTTTCATCTTTATCATCCAAGCCATCATTTAAACAAATACACTGTGGTTTCTTTTTCTTAATTCCATTAATAATTTTGAGGTTGTTTGTTCTATTATTATCAACAAGACCATAATAGTACCACTTCTCTCTTACATAAACACCTTTATTACTCTCAACTGAGTATGCACCATGTAAAAATGGAATTGCTAAATCATTTCCAAGTCGGAATTTGTGAGTTCGTGTTTGTTTATATTGTTCTTGCCACTTCTCTTCCATTTCTTTTAATGTATCAGTTTTAAAGAAATAACAATGATGACTAACATATGGATGTTTGTAAGTTGAATCTTTTGGATGGAATTTATTATTAATTAATTCGTTTGATGTTCCAACACTTTTATGCCATAAATTATGTTTCATTCTTTCAACTTCAGGAGCATTCCATCCATTATGATAAATATTAATTTTTCCATCTTTTCTACAGAAGTGTTCTGGTTTTAGTTTTTTGCCTAATAACATATCATCATTTAAATAAAGAAAACATGATGATAAATTTTTAATGTTATGTATTGAAACTTCTAATGCATTTGAATTAAATACTGGTAAATCTTTATTATTGGGAAATATTTCTTTATGATCAACTATTCGTAATTTGTAATCTTTAAAAGTAAGTGATGAAGTGTTTAAGAAATCAGGAATTTGTCCCATTGTAACAATATAATAATTCTTAATATATGGTGCAAAATTATACACAGAACGTATAGAATATTGTAATGTATTATAGTCCCTGTACCTTCCTGCACCTCCTTTTCTTCCATTTTCTTCAAGAGCCTTACGGAAAACAGGATCACTTCCATTAACCCATAACCAAACAGCATCAATACCATTAGGACATGCTTTATTTTTAATCGGTGGAACATCAAAATATTTGACGCTAGCTTTAACTCTTCTATCAATGATACTAAACTTGTTTGTTCCTTGCATCATTATTCCAAAATTAGCTACTACTAATACAACTACAAAGCAAATAGAAAGACATGAAGTACAACACAGTGGACTTATCCCCATCTTATTTGTTTTCAGTTCTTTTCTTTTTCAGAACAAAAAAATTAATAACAAGATATAAAACAGGCATAAATACATTTTAACTTAAATCAAATGCATTCTTTTCAAATGGAGAAGGGTCTGAATAATATTGGTTTAAAAATTCATTCAATTTTTCAGTCTCTGAATTAAAAATAATATCATTTCCAGAAAATCCATCATTTAAACAAATACATTGAGGGTGACTCTTTTGAATATCTTTGTACACTTTCAAATTTTTTATCCGATCTGATGTGAATGAACCATAATAATAATTTCTTTCCGGTATGTATATTCCTTTTC
The DNA here is from genome assembly GCF_000209125.1 of Entamoeba dispar SAW760. Lineage (NCBI taxonomy): Eukaryota > Evosea > Mastigamoebida > Endamoebidae > Entamoeba > Entamoeba dispar. Next base: position 3,744 of record NW_001853824.1, read on the forward strand.
CAGTTTCTGCAGTAAACGCTCCATGTAAAAATGGAATTGCTAAATCATTAGCTTCTCTAAATTTGTGAGTTCGTGTTTTGGCAAATTGATAAGGCCAAACAGATTCCATTTCTTTTAATGTATCAGTTTTAAAGAAATAACAATGATGACTAACATATGGATGTTTAACAATATCTCCGTTATGAAATTTGTCATTGATCAATCTGTTAGAAAATGAAACACTCCTATGCCAAATATTCTTTTTTGCTTGTTCTTCTTCTGGAGCACTCCATCCATTATAATAAATATTTAATAATCCATAATCATTGAAGAAATGTTTTATATCTAGTTTTTTGCCTAATAACATATCATCATTTAAATAAAGAAAACATGATGATAAATTTTTAATGTTATGTATTGAAACTTCTAATGCATTTGAATTAAATACTGGTAAATCTTTATTATTGGGAAATATTTCTTTATGATCAACTATTCGTAATTTGTAATCTTTAAAAGTAAGTGATGAAGTGTTTAAGAAATCAGGAATTTGTCCCATTGTAACAATATAATAATTCTTAATATATGGTGCAAAATTATACACAGAACGTATAGAATATTGTAATGTATTATAATCTCTGTATCTCCCATCTCCACCCCTTTGACCATTTTCTTCAAGAGCCTTACGGAAAACAGGATCACTTCCATTAACCCATAACCAAACAGCATCAATACCATTAGGACAAAAATCATTTGTAATAATGTCTATTTTTTTATATTTAACATTTCCAAATACTTCAAAGCCATTTTTTTTGTAAGCTTCGGTGTTCTTCTTCCATTCTTCGTCAAATTTTCTTTTTAAGTCTTCTTCTAGTTTAGTGGTATTATCCTTAATATTATTTTCTAGATAAGGGTTTGAGTTCATGTTTAATTTGGTTTGAAAACTTCCTTTTTTTGATATCAAAGTCAGATGAACAACAAATATTCCTATAAAAAAAAGTAATGAAGAGACAGCAACAATTAATGGTGTTTTTTCATTTTCCATTAAAACTTACTCTAATAATATTTTTGAGTTTTCAAAAAAGAGATTTAAGAATGATTATTCGTTTTATAAAACAAAAATCGTAAAAAAGAAATAAAAATAGAGTAGTTCAAAAAGTGGATAAAATAAAATTCATTTTATGAATCTTTTATGAAGTAATTGGAAAAATCTTGAAGGGTTTTTAATGAATAATTTTAAGTTCAAGAAAGAATAAAATGGCTGCTGCTAAGATTGCTGAGGCTGCTAAATTTAATTATCCTGACATTACTCTTAACTCTCATGACATGGGAGATTTTGAACAAATGATGGTTAATGGATATGCACCAGTTAATACATATATGTCTTTAAAAGATGTTCAACAAGTAATAAGTACAGGACATATGTCTAATGGTGCTATATTTCCTAAGCCCGTTGTTTTAACTCTAAATAAACAAGAAATAAAAAAAATAGAAAAAGCTAAAAAACTTGCATTGAGAGGTCCAGAAGGTACTTTACTTGGTTTGTTAACACCAAGTGAAGTTTTTGAATTACCACATGGAATTTCATATAAAAGAAGAAATGCTACTATGGGAATTACTGGTAAATTAGAATTTGTTGAACCACCACCTCATTATGACTATACTGAATTAAGAAAAATTAACAAACCAACAAACCCATCTGTTTTTCATGGTATTGCTTCTCCTTTACTTAAACCATCTATTGACCAACTAAAATCATTAGAAAAAGATGGTATCGCACCACATATTGACATTAATGTTCTCAATATTCCAGCACCTCACCCATTAGTTAAAACTACTCAAAAATATTTCAAAGACGTTACTGTTACTTCTCACCCACATGACTCTATTAGTTCAGAAGATGTTATTTTAAGAGGAATTATTGCTAAAAATAGAGGGTTTAGTCATTATCTTGTTCCACAATGTTCTCCAAAAGAAGTTTCAACTTCTTTAAAAACAATTGGTATAAAACCAATTGTTTCAGCTACCCCATCTTATTTTGATAAGATGTCATCATCTCAATTAATTAATTCTATTCGTGATGGAACTGCCCCAAATGAATTATTGTCTAAAGAAGATTTAGATACTTTTAGTGAAATTTATCCACCAACTGATAAACAAGGATTGGTCTGTTTCTTTACTGGTTTGAGTGGATCAGGAAAGAGTGTAGTTTCAAATGCTGTAATTGAACGATTAAAACAACACACAAACAGACCAGTTTATCTTCTAGATGGTGATATTGTAAGAACTAATTTATCTTCAGAACTTGGATTTAGCAAAGCACATCGTAATATCAATATTTTAAGAATTGGATTTGTTGCAAGTTTATTAGCTCGTTCTGGTGCTATTGTTGTTTGTGCCCCAATTGCACCATATCGTGAAATTAGAGATGAAGTTAGAAAGATGGTATCTCAATATGGTAACTTTGTTGAAATTCATAATGCCACTCCAATTTCAGTTTGTGAAGAAAGAGATAGAAAAGGCCTTTATGCAAAAGCACGTGCTGGTATTATTAAAGGATTTACAGGGATTGATGACCCATATGAAGCTCCATTAAATCCAGAGATTTATTTGAACACTGCTGGAAAATCTGTTGACCAATGTGCAAATATTGTTATTGAGTATCTTACAAAGAAACAATATATTAAATGAATTATTTTTGATCAATTTAAAAACAACTAATTTTTATTTTCAACAAATACATAAATTAATTTAATATAAATCCATATCTTCGAAATTGGTTATAAAGTCAGCAAATTGATAACTAAATATCATATACTTCTTTCTGAATGAAGTCTGTATTTTGTCCATTTCTTGTGATAATAACTGGTATGTTGAATATGCCTTATCACAACATGATCTTAGTCTTTGTAAATTTCTTTGTAATAATTGTATTCCTTCTGTATCATCATCCTCTCCACCAGGGAAGAAGTTTTTAATAATACTTAACACACTAAAGCTCTCTTCGTTAATGATGTTTTGTGTCATATATTCTCTCATTTCTTTAATTGCTTTTAAAGAACTGGTTCCATTTTTTTCACATTCACAAACATAAAATGAAAGTGATTCAATCATTCTTTCCACTACTTCAATCGAATATCTCACTGGTGTTAATACTTCATCATATTGTTCTACCACAATTGATCTTCTTAATCCACTTGGTAATGAGCTTTGAGTTTTATAAATACCTTTAACAGCAATAATATCCATCATTTTATCTGAATCTCCTTCAAAAATTTCATAAGTAAATTTATTAGCAGTAGTAATTTGAGGAACAGGAACAGTTTGAACTTCTTCATTTATTATTGGATAAACTTGTTGTGGTTCAATAATATCATACCCAATAGTTTCACACATTTTTGAATACATCTCTTTAAATTCTTGTTTGTTACACGGAGAAGCATAAACAAATTGGGATTCTCCAATCTGAACAAGATAAAATTTATAATCAATAGAACTACCATTGGCATAACCTAAGAAGAACTCTGCCATTTGTTGGTGTATTGTAGCTAATTCATCAAGCATATTATTATTTTCAAAAAACTCTTTTAACATTAAACATACCTCTACTCCAAACCAAGTCATTTTAGCTTTTCTAAATAATTCTATAGCATGATACGCATGTGCTAATAATAATTCTTTCGTAAATTCTAATGGTACTTCATTGATATCAGTTCGGTCAATCAAAAAATCAGAGCAAATACTTGCTAAGTGATTAACATTTAATATACCTATATCATTTCCTTTTGTAACTCTATAAATGTAATAAACAGCTTGAATCTCACAAATTCCTGCTTCTAAATAATATCCAAATTCAATTTCTTTTTCAATAATGTTATTTAACCATGATAAATGCAATAACGGACTTGATCTATATTTAACACATAACGCATAATACCTTTCTGTTAATTCATCTATTTGATATTTTCCTTTAAGATTAAGTAATCCTTGAAGTTCTAATGATACAGAAAATATTTCATTTCCAACAGAATGAATAGATCCAATTAAATTAGATGAAGAATTACAACTTGTAATATAAATTGGTGATCGTAACATTGCAGAGATATCAGTTAACCTAAATGATATACTTGTAAGATCTGATAATTCTGTTTTAGAATCACATTTACTAAGTCCTTTTTTTATTAATTTTTGATATAATGATTCTAAACTTTCTTCCATTCCAATGTAATGAACATATCTATTAATTCCAATTATTGATCCACAACTCATTTTACTTAAGAAATGATACGCCTCTTTTGCTTTATTAAATGCTTTAAATTCACTCCGTTGAGTTGTTAATAAACACTGTCTAGATAATGATATAAATTCATCATAATATTTGGCATATTCTTTTCTTTGAGCCTCACGTTGTTCTTCCAGTAAACACCTTTTTCTTACATCTCTTACAGTTTTAATAATTTTTTGAGGAGGTATAGTAGCAATAATTTTATTGATTTTTTCCATTAATTCTATTTGTTGTGGAGTCTTAAAGACAACTTTTTGTAATTCATGATACGCTTTTATTTGTTTTTCTTTATTTTGTTCAATAGCATTTAACATTCCAACAAATATACTAAGATAATCATTTGGTTCAGGTGGTTCAAAAGATAATAATATTTGAGCAGAATATGCCCACTCAAATACTCCATACAATTTCTCCATTAACATTTTATTTTCTTCATGATTTTTATCAGATTCATTAATTTTTGATGATGCTTCTTCTGAAATATATAATAGTTCAACTATCTTAGTTAACAAGTCCTGTGCTTTCTCATTATTTTTCATTACTTTAAGGTCTTCATTATTTGATTCAATGCAACGACTTAATTCAGGCATTATTTTATATATTAGTTGGTTATGTTCAAATGAGAATTGGTTATCAGGGAGAACATAACCACTAGAAAATTTTACAGAAACAGGTTTTACAATTGTTGATGTTCTTTTTAATATACGAGTATTATCTCCAGACATTTGTTTCTTTTTTGGAGTTATAGTAGAAATTGATCTTGTATCTCCTGTTTTTCTGGGAGTTAGTCGTGGGGTTTTTGGTTCATTCCTCAAGAATGAATATAAATTATTAAATTGTATTGACATCTCTCTTAAACTCTTTATTCTTACAGTTCTACTTTCATTAGTCATATCAGATAATGACTTCTTTTTGGAATGGAATTTTTGTATGTTTAATGCTTTGTACATTCGAAAAATATCCGAAAGTTCATCTGGAGTTACTGGGAATAATGGATTAGAATCCACTCCAAATGATGCTAGTTCATCAAAACTTTGTTGGTATTGATTTAAATATGACGCACCTTTTCTAACATTTTCAGGTGTTACTTCATTAATACTATTTACTAGATGCTTAAAAAAACTTGTTACAATTTCTTTACATTTAGTACATTGTTCTCTTAAAGCCCCAACTCGTTCTGTTGAATTTTTACAATTTCTTTTTATTGAGTTATGAAGATCCATATAACATTCAAATAATGATTTCATACGTTTTAATTGTTTCATAATCTCTTCTTGTTCAGAATAAAATTTAATGGTAATTGCCTCAATAGTATTAATCTGTTCTTCCTTTAATTTCATTGTTTTAAATAATAATAACACAATACTTAATTGTATTTCTGTTTCTCTGCCAATAACTGATCCTTCCATATGTTTGATTTCATTTAACAATTCTATTCTTTTTTCTAAAACATCATTAAAAAATACAACACAATCTTCTGCATGTCCTTCAAATATTGCAGTATCAATTGTTTGAACTTCTAGACACAATTGATTATTTTTAACCATCTCTGATGCTGAATTATTTCTTTGTTGTACTAACATATCAAACATTGCTTGTAACCTAACAAAAGGAACACTTTGAAGAAAATACACTAAATTTGGTAATCGTTGGAAATTACTTTCTCCATGAAACAAATAAGTAATCATTGCATCTCTTGTAGTTGATACATTTTGCTTAGAAACATAATTCATAAAACATAATAACCATATAATTTCTGCTGCTCTTGGTGCCACGCAATCATTAACTCCCAAAACAACTCGCATTAAAGCTTGGATTATTGGTGAAATTAAAGGTACAACTTCATCTCCACAAACTCGAATAAATTTCTCAAGACCAAGAAATGATAAATCAGAAACTAACGCATTATTATTTAGTGCAAGTGATAATTCTCCAAATATTTTTCCTGACATTTTACGAATATCTTCATTTTGGTCATGATACAAGAAACATAGTGTTGATGCCTTAGATACAATTGTGTTAATCATTCCATACAAATAAATATTTAATACCTTTTCATTATTGATTCCAGTCTTTTCAGTTATAAACGATTCTTCCATACCTCTTGGTGTTTTGATAGTACCTCCTTCTGTTTGTCTTCGTTGTTTATTTCTTGGTGTTTCTAAAGGTAATCCAAACATAAATTCAATAGCAGGTAATCTCCCATTTTTCTTTTCGTCTTCTGTCATTGACTGAAATAAACTATTTTGTTTAATCATTCGATTTAATGGTTGTGATATTTGTATAGCAGTTGAGGTCCTTAAACGAGCACTTGACTGTGACTCATTAATAACAAAATCAGGATGTTCTAGTTGAGTTATTTTCAGTCCAGGTTCATCCTTTTGTATTTTTTTCATTTCAAGTTTTGGTATTTTAAGTTGTTTTAGTTTACCGTTCTTATGTGATTTATTTTCATTAACACATTTGTTTGTATTAGACCCATTTGCAGGTGTTATTGTAATCTTTAATTCATCACTATATATTGGGCTTTCGTATTTTCGTGGTTCTAAAATACTGTTATTAGTTATCAGTGGTGATGAACTATCACTGATGCATTGTGATTTCATCAATCCAGTATTCACATCTCCAGTCTTCATTTTTGTTGTTCCATCTTCATGTGGCCGAGAAAAACTACCTTTCCTTCTTCTAATAACTTTAGACTTGTATGTTAATTCAGGGTTTTGGTTTGAACTCAATGCTCTAGCTGTTTTAGCCAATTCTGACGTTGGGGTATCTTCACTACATTCTAACATAATTTCGTTACTACTTTTTCTTGAAGAGAGTGCTTTTCCTAATGATTCATTATTTTCATTTAATACCAAACAAGGGCTTCTGTGTTGAGATTCTGATGATGGTGATAACAATTGTTTATAGCAAGGTAGAGTATTTTCTTGAGCACTTTCAATTAATATATCAGCGATATCTAAATCAGCTGATTTAAACAAAACATTACTTTTTTGACTTGACAACCTTCTTATATTAGCTTTTGGTGGTGGAACAGATTCATCAAGTTGTAATTTAGGTGCACTTTCAAAACGTTGTAATAATGGTTTAGTACCATTATTTGGTAACGTCCTTCTTTTTGTTGAACTAGAACCTTCTTGAATTATTGTCTCTTGTTTTATTTGTACATTTCGATTGATTGATTGTGGACATACATCATCCATTGGTCCATATATTTCTTTAGCAGCTTCAAATCCAATATTTTTTGGTCGGTCAACAACAGTTGAACTTCTGATATTTAGTCTAGGTAATGAAGTACTTTTTCTATTAATTCGAGATCCACCAAAATATTCAGGGTGGTGGTTGTCTAATGATAAGTCTTTGATATGAGATTCTTTTTCTTCTTTGACGGTAGTTGGACTAATCTCATGAGTAGAGTGACTTGGCTCAGCTTTTAACAACACCTTATTAGTTCCTTTCTTTTCTTGTTCTTTTAAATTATCAACAATATTCTGTTGTTTTTCTTCAATTTCTTCTTCTTGACTTTTCTTGTCACCGAAAGAAAATAAAGAAAATTTTCTTTTTCTCTTTTTCTTAGGTGCATCGTCATGTTTTTCTTGTGTTGTTAAAGAGATTTCTTTTGTTTGCAATTGAGGTTGTGTTGAATTTTGAGAAGAGAGTTGTTTTTGAATGGGACTAATAATAGGCAATGAACCACTAGGAAGAACTGGTGTTGATGTTTCTTTTGTTGTATTATGTCTTTTCTTTCTTTTTTTATCAGATTCTAAATTTTCGTCTTTAGATGTCACAGTCATTCCTCTAGGTTTTTGAATGAAAATAGCACAACTTGTATTAAAAGTATAAAGAGATCGAATAGTAAGTAATTCACGTTCAAAAAATTTCATTAACTGAATAACCAACTTGTTTCTTATAAAATCAAATAATCCTTGTGTTCCTTGCATATGATGATCCATTGGTTTAAACAAATTTTGACCTATGTAAAATAGTTGTAATAAACGATTTACAGTAAATGGTGTGATAGTTCTAATATAAGTTTGTCTAAATTCATCTGATACTTCATTTATAATATAGAAAAAACAGAGAAATAATGCTCTGAGAGCAAATAACTGATTTGGGTTTGAAGTTCCATTTGTGTTAAAAAATACTTCATATGACCATTCTTTAATAATATCAAACTCATCTATCATTAATGATATAAGTGATGAAAATTCTTCTGCTGCAACACTTCGATATTCTTGATAGGCAACACCAATATCAAATTTTTGAATAAGTTCTAATAAACATAATGATGCCATTATTCTAATATCATTTTTATGATAAAATATTAAATGGGTTATACTATAAATGAAGAAAGTAGCAAGAAATTTGCTTTGACAAAACGTATCATTTAATGTAGTAATATCAGTGTTATGAATAGATGGACAATTAATTTCTATCATTAATGGATAATCTCGTATTACACATAAAAAATCTAGTCTCATGATTTCATATACCGTAGAAAATGATAGATCCATTTGTTTATCTAATTTAATAGCATTTCGTTCACAAAGTAAATTATAATAGTATGAAATTGTTTGACATACAAAATCTTTATTCATTACACTCAAAAGATCTCTGAATAATTCAGCAACATTTAAATTTAATTCAAATACTCCTCTAATATCTCTTTTTGATATATGAATGTCTATTCTAAATACAATTAATCCTAATAATCTATGAAGTAATTTTTCTATAGTCTCTATTTCTTTAATTTCTTTATCTGCAACTACACATGATTTAATAAAACATTGAAAGAAAAAGAATGTTAATTTAAATTTGTTGTATTCTGATTCTTCAAAGTTATTAAAACTATTAATAATATCTAAGAGTATTAACTTAGGTAATAATTTAAAATTAGAATTAAGTTCTTTTGGAGAGAAATGATCATTTACATAATCCACTAAAATAACAGGTCTAATTTCATCTTCAGTAAAGAATTGTTGAAGAATTGGATTAAAGTTATACAATTCAACAAACTCAATCATTTCAAACATTCTATCTAAAATAGTATTAAGATATGGTGCTATAACTTTAGCGTCCATATTTTTTACAGTTTTAATTGCTTCAATTATTGTTTCTTTATTGTCTGA
>NW_001853824.1:13236-26597 GCF_000209125.1 Entamoeba dispar SAW760
TCAATTCCACTATCCATAATACTTCCATTCTTTGAAAATAATGGAATAAATGCAACACTATCAGTACTATCAGACATTCTAATAAAAATGAATAAATTTGTTTGTGGTGGTTTAGGTAATTCTATCCTAATTTCTTTCATAATTGGAATTATTTTATCATTTCCTTTGAAAGAAAATACCATTTTTTTTTCTGGAATAATTGAATAATTTGGAATAAGTAAAGCATCAAGCGGTTCACTTCCAATAGATTGTTGTAATGATATTTCAATTGTACCTGTAATTTTTCGTTCACGTGATAATAATAAATCAATGATAGTTAAATATAATGAGTTAGTGATTGATGTCTCACTTCTAAATACATGAGATGGTGAAATATTTTGAACTCTAAATAATGACTGTTTCTTACTAGTTTTTATTTGACAAGTAACTGTAGATGGTGATTCATTATTATTAAATAATTTACTCCTAGTACTTCTCATTCGTTGATGTTTTTCAGCTCTTGGTGTAGCACTTTCTTGTGACTCACTATATAACTCTTTAATTTGTGTTGCTTCAATAATGTGAAACTCTGATAATGGTTTATTAATATCAGGTTTATTAATAAGATCCCAACACACACTCCATTTTCCATGGATTTCATTATTTGGAGGTGTTTTAATAAGTTTAAATATATCTGTCTCTTCTTCTATTTTAACTGAGAAGAATTTTAAATCAGTTAAATGTGTTTTTTGTGTTATAGATACAATACGAATTGAACCAATTGCAATTTGTTGTAAGGATACCATATTAATTGATTCATCTTCTTTCTTTTTAATTTTTTCTATTGCCTCTAATTGTCGTTTACTTTTTTTAGAATCATTTTCATCAATTCCTTCACTATACAATACTCCAATTAGATTATTCCCATCATCTTTTCTAAACACTTGAATAACTAAATAATATTCATTCTTTTCTATCTTTTCTAATTCAAATAAAAATAAATCTTTCCTTAATTCTCCATTTGTAATAAATGTGTAAACATTTTCTGTTTGTTTTTCTCGTGTTTTATAATTATATATTGATAATGAAATAATTAAAGGTTCAAATAATCCAATATTAAACGTAATACTTTCTATATTAACTGATATCATTTGTTTTAATACATGAGGTTGTTGAGCTATATAAGTATTCATACTATCATTTATTTGTAATGTTGGATTAAAACATTCAAATAAATGAATTGTTTTAAATTCAAATGGAATGGGTTGTGAGTATGTTGTTAAACGTTGTTTTCTTAGTTGAAAATCTGAACAAATTTCATCAAATTGAGAAGATGAGAAATACTCTTGTGGAATATTTTTACTAAATGATTTTCTTGGTTTAAGTAAATAACAGTTACTTCTTTCTAATGACTGAATAAACCTTTTTTGAAATCCAGTAATTCCTTTAATTTCAATTGGGCTATTTTGGACAATTGTCAATTTATATAGAAATAATGATGTATTGACATGTTGTTCAATTGAAAAAGGTTCTAATCGATTCTTTATTATTTCTTCTTTATTTGTTTCTAGTAACTTTTTAAATCCACAAAAATTCTTCAGACTGATATGACATGATTCTTCTCCCATTGTTCTTTCATGGACTAATTCTTTTATTGTCATGTCAGTTACATCAACACCAAATTCGTTTTTAATAAATTTTTTTATTTCAATTATATCAAGAAAACCACGTCTTTCAAGGTCATATTTCTATTGGTTAGCTTTTATTATTTTTATTTATGATTGTAATGATATATTATTTAATAAAACATACATTAAATTCTTGCTTCAAACGTACTGTTAGTTCTTCAAGATTTTTATTTTTTCGTTTATGTCCACCACTCTTTTCTTCGTTAATTTTATTGGATGATTTAATGTGTATCTGTTTCATCCTTAAACAAGATAAATTTAGTTCGATCTGAAAATCCTCATACTATCAGATATAATCTTTATTAATTATCCTTTTTTTTCGTCTCCTTTTTCTCTTTTTTTTTTGTTTATTTTCTTTATTTTTTATTTATTAAAATCTTATATTAATTATAAATTATTTAGAAATTATATTTATAAAAATGAATCTTCATAAAAATTTAAAAATTACTTATTTCTTACGAATAAGTTTGTTTTTTTTTCTAAAATAAATAATTAAACATAAAATCACAAAAAAATGAGTAAACAAAATGACTTTATGTGATGAAGCATTATTAGTATTCTTCATCTGGATAATAATGTTTATAGAGTTTCCATGTCTCTTCAACATCTAAACCTTCATCTTTATTTTCATCAAATTGTTCAAAATCAACTTTGAATTCATCAATTGTTTTTTTGAAACCATCATCCATATCTCTAAACATTTCATATGCATCATCAACACTAATAATATTTTTTCCCAATGCATAAGTCTTAAAAGTTCTTCTTACATCAGCTTTAGAAAGTCCAACCATCCTTTTAAGTAATTTAATGATTTTTCAGATTGATTCTTTGAAACTTAAATATAATGATACCTTCTACACTCTTCCTTACTATTTTTACAATTAATCTTTTTTTTTTTTTGGATTATTTTAATTTACAGTTTAGTTCTTCACAAAATTTAAAACTCTTACAAAATAGAATAACAAAAAGGGTTTATTGTTTTTGAAAAAGAAAAAATTAAAATTTGGAATTCTTTCAAATCAATCACATGCCAAAAGGAGGGAAAACAAAAGAGTCAAAATCAAAGCAAAATAAGAAAGAAAAAGAAATTAAGAAACCTAGTAAAGTTGCCCAAACACGTGATGAACTTAGAAAAGAAGCTCAACATATTGATCAAAATGTTAACGCATTAAAACAATTAGGATTAATTGGAAGTGGTGTTGTAGAACCATCTACCGACTTAAAATTATTAACAAAAAGAGAAAAAAAGAAGTTACAACAAAAAGCAAAGAGAAATAGAGGAACAAAGTTAGACTAAAGAAAAGAATTTGATTGCTTGATTTCATATTTTTGTTATTCTGGTTTTTGAAACAGGGTTTTTTAGGGTTGAAAAATTGAAATGAAAACTTTATTCGAATTTTTAATATATTTAATAAATGAATGTTAAGACTGAAAGAAAAGATGAGTCAACTAGTAGTAGTGATGACGAATTAGTTGATACTCAATACGACCCAAGTGACGTTACTCAGTACGATTTAGCAATAAGGTGGATTAGTTCTGAAGAATTTAATCAAGAAACATTAACAAAAATACAAAAGATTTTATGTGAGGCATTAGAAGAAAGAATAGATTCTGTTAATATTATTACTGACTTATCACTCTTTCATTCAATTAACACTAAATCAAATGACATTGTTTTGGTTTTCAAATTTACTGAATCAACTTGTTTTAAACAACTTATTTTAGGTCCAGCTCCTACTGACGTTGAGGCTGTTGATAAGTTTAAATATTATTGGGGCGAGTCTTGTGAGTTAAGAAGATTTAGAGATGGAAGACTATTATACGTTGTTTCTTCTGATCGTTTGTGGACTGAAACTTATTCTTGTAATGAATATTTTATTAAATTACTCCTAACAAAACATTTTAATGTAAATGAAAATCAACTTGTTTCAAATTTAACTAGTATTACTACTGTACTCCCTCCATTTAATCAATGTCTTGAAGTTATTGAATGTATTAGTGAATTATCAAATTTAATTAAAGACTTACAATTACCATTATCAGTTAATACAGTTAAGTCGTTTGGAAGTTATACTCGTTATACTTCATATTCAATTCCTCAACGAATAAAGGATTATAACAAAATCCATCAACACATGTACATTGATTCTATTCCTTTAATCATTAAATTTGAAGATTCAAATAAATGGCCAGATGAGCTTCATGGTATTAAATTAATGAAATCAGCTTTTAGTATTAAGATCAAAGAGTTATTAAGGGCACAAAGCATTCTTGGAAAAGTATTTTCAAATAGATTTGAATTATATTTTAAAGGATATATATTTAACATTTTATTCGATGTTCCACAAGAACTTGCTTTATTAAGAATGGGTAGTGGAGATGGTGTAGAAGATTATATAAATAAATATCAAAGAATTCCACTTACATCTATTTGGATGAGTCAATACCCAGGTAAATATCCTGCACTAACTCAAAGTTCTCGTCTCTTAAAAAAATGGTTCAATTCTCGAATGTTTTCAAATTACTTTAATGATGATTTGATTGATGCCATGACAATTCATTTTTTCCTAAATGAACCAATTCATTCTCCTCAGAAATTCTTCTTAACCTTTATTGAAACTCTTGCTACTAATGACTCTTATCCAATTTATTTTGGTGATAATTTTGATGTCGAATCTTCTCGTGGTATGGTCTTCAACTTTGAAGATCAACCAGAAGTGTCTAAATATTTAAATTCTATCACACCATCTGTCAGGGTAGTTAAATATCTTTGTGGAGTTGCTAAACAATGTTGGAAATTATTAGATTCTAATTTCTGTCTAAAAACTGGAGTTAAGTTTAATAAGGCATTATTTTCTGCTCATTTACCAAAGGGAGGAGTACAAATCATTTTAGATAAGTTATTATTGACTAAACAAAATGTTAATTATAATGAGGCACGCACCTCAAATACACTCAGTTTATTAATGAAAGAAGTTGCTGTTGTTGATTTTGATCCATTAAAACTTTTCACAAATGAGTTAAATAGGTATTTTGGAACTGACATTTTACTCTTTGTTGATCTCTTAGAAGGTAGTACTATTGTTTTAATGTTTAACCCATCAACTGCACTTGGTAAGCTTGTTACTGAAAAGAACGAATCTTGCGAATTGAGCACGTTACTTCCAAAAGAGAGTGTTATGACTTATGGAGAATTAAAAAAAGTAATCAAATTGATGGGAGGGTCTTTGGTAAAAGACGTAACAATACTTTAAATGATTTGATTGGTTATTTAAATTTTATTTTTTTGTTCCAATAAACTATATGGCAATATTATAAATTAGATAATAAAAAATTAATTAATTATGTATTAATAGAATGGTTTCTGTTTTTAATACTCAAGAAAGATTAATCTACCATGGGTTTTTTTCTAATAGTTCTATCGAGTATATTCTATTATGGCAGAAGCAATGTTCCATGACATCTATCATATTTTTTATTATAAGGTTTTTAACTTCTTTTATCGTGTTTATTTCAGTTTTGAATTCTTTAATTAATTTAATACCTTATGCTTTTATTAATCAATTTATTGAAAATTACTACTGCAATTATTTTAACATCTCTTGTTTTCTCTATTTTCTTTATTCTTTTTTTATTTCATTGTACATAGTTCTTTTCTTCAAGTACCCTCCAATTAATATCGTGATATATAACACAATTATATCAATTAACAGGTTTGTTTTTCTTTTTTATCTACCACGTATATATCTGGTCTTTTATGATATTGTCAATAAATTCAATATTATAGTGATATTTTTATATTGGAACACTGTTTCATACAAGGGATTTTTTTTGTGATGATGATAATTCATAAATAATTATATAAAATAATAAAATAAGAGAATATAAAGAATAATATAATAATAAAATAAGATATAATCATTTTTATTCTTATTATTTATTATATTTGATTTTATCATTTTATATTTGTTTATATTTTTGTTTATATTTTATTATTATTATTTATTGTTGATTATCTTATATCATTTATTTATTATATGTTGTATTGATATTTAACAATATTAATATGAAATGAATAATAATGAATAAATATAAAATAAGAATAAAATGATATAAGAATATAACATAAATAATAAAATAAGAAATATATAATAGATATAAAGATAAAAGAAGAAGAATAAAATAAATAAATATAAAATAATATAAATAAAATAAAAAATAAATAAAAAAGAATCAAATAAATATTTTATTATATTTTTATTTATCTTTTATTCTTATTTCTTTTGATTATTTATTAAATTAACACAACGAATATGATTATTTCAAATGAAATAAAATAAAACAAGAATGAAATATGAACATTTTTATATTCATCATTTCATTTATTGATAGATGAAATATTCATATTTATTTATTGATTTTATTTTATATTCTTTTTTAATTTTTATATTTCAAATAAATAATAATGAATAAAAATCATTTCATTTCAATTACAATGATTCGTTCTGGTGTGAAACAATAATCGGGATATTGTTTTCCACAAAATGCATATGATGTTCCTTTATATTCATATGAATCTTGAATATAATGTGAATATGTTTTATTATTTTCTTTAAAAATAAAAATATCATCATAATGTCCAAATTTAAACAAACAATCATCTGATTGATTGTATAATTTAAATGCGTGTTGTGGTTCATTAATATCAAATTTCATCATTCCTTTTATTCTCCCATTTGATTCTAATGAAAATAAAAATGATTTTGGATCATTTATATAATTATCAACTTTATCAATTTTTTCATTAACATATCCTCCAAATTTATTTCCATTTGTATCTTCAATAATAATTATTATATGTTCTTTATTTATTATTCTTTGATCAAATACGGATGTATTCTTATTCCAATTATCATTATCTGAATCAAATAGGATATTTCCTACTTCTCTTGACGTCCATTTTTCTATTTGTTTCATTTCTTTAATTGTCTTCTTTGTTATAGTTTTTATTATTTCTTTTTCTAATCTCTTTTTTTCTTCTTTTTTTCTCTTTCTCTCTTCGTATTCTTTTCTCTTTCTCATTCTCTTTTCTTCTTTCTTTTGTCTTTCTTTTTCTTCTTTTCTCATCTTCCTCTCTAAATAATCACTATATTGTGTAAACCATTCTTCTTTATTTTTATTAAATTTTGTTTTAATATTGTTAATTTCTTCTCCTAATTTCTTAATTTTATCTTCTTTATTCATTTCTTCCATGTGAATGATTTTATCTATTAGTTCATTCTTAGCTTTATTTATTGTTTCTTCATCATCATTACATTCTTCTACTATCTTTTCCATTTTATTCTTAATTGTTTCTATTTTATTTATTGTTTCTTGACTTTTTTCTATTACTATTCTTCTTCTTCTAACCACTTCATCCATCCTATCAAATATTCCCTCTCCTCTTTTAATAGCTTCTGAATATGTTTCATCTGCTTTTATTTCAAATATTTTATTTTTAATACTTCCTAAATAATATTGATATTGTTTATTAATATCATCAATTGATTGTTGAATATTTGGAAGTGTTTCCACTACTTCTTTAATTAATTGATTATTCATCACTTCTTCCATTTTAATTTAATGAACATCAGACTAAAATAAGATGATTAAATAACTAAATACTCATTTATAACTTTTCATTATTTTATCATTTATTATTTTATTCATTAAACAGAAATAGATCCTTTTATCAATGCAGAATATACAACAAATTTTGTTGCCATGGCTATTGAGTAATACCATAGGGTCTTGTAAAGAAAAACAAACAAGATACAGGTATTCAAGTTCAAAGAAAAGAAAGGACTTCAATAGCAATAAAATGCATAATAATTATGATAAAAGAAATAACAAGAGAAAAGGGTTTAGAAAAAGAAGAACACAAAGAAAAACAAATAGAAAACAAGGCAAATATAATGATAATAAACATTATACAAACAAGAAACCTAAATGGTTGACAACAAAAGAAATTCAAAAGAAAATTAAAAGAATAACAAGAAAATGGGAGAAAGGAAAATATTCAGAAATACTTAAAAAGTATGAAGGTAAAGAAAAGAAATTGTATAATATTCTCCAAGAAGTATATTCAATAAGAAAGAAGAAAACACTGGAGAAAATCAAAGAAGAATTCAAAGATAAAACAAAAGATTGGAAAAGTGAAGATATTAAAACAATCGAAGAAGAAATCAAAAACAAAAACCCAATCAAAGAAATGAACGATAGATGTAAAACTGCAAGAATAATAAATGAAAAAGAAAATAAAGAAAAAACACAAGATAAAGAAGAGAAAATGGAAGAAGAAGGCAACAAAGAAGAAATTAACACACTTCAAAATAAAATTAAAGAATTAGAAGAAACTATCAAAGAACTTCAAACAAAAAAGATGGAAGAAGAACGAACCATTTCAGATGAAATGATTCAAAAAGCACGAGAAACAGTCAGGAAAGAGTTTGAAGAAGAAATAGAAAAGATGAAAACACAAATGAACAATATTCAAACTACATGTAATGAAATAAGAAAACTCTAAATTAAAATAATAAAATAATACATTACAAGGAAAAATAAATGAAGCAAATGGTAGAAGGGTCATAGAAGTAGGAGGTAAGGATGAAACCATCCTCACACTCCGAGCTAGCTATGAGAGGCTGAAGAAGGAGAAGGACGATGTCCTTAAGGCTGATGAGCTGGAGAAGAGTGCTAAGCTGGAGAAGAAGAGGGCTGATGAGCTGGAGAAGAGTGCTGAGCTGCTAGAGAAGAACATAAGAGATAAAGAAAATCAAATCTCTGTATATCAAAAAAGTGCGATTCAAAACTATGAGATTGCAGAAAAAACAAAAGAAGAATTAGACCATACACAAAGAGAAAATGAAGAACAAAAACAATTAATATCAAAACAACAAGAAAATATCGAAAATTTTTTATCCCAGAAGGAACTGGAGAAGAAGAAAACAATGACACTAGTGATAAATACACAACAAATAATGAGAACATCATCATCATGGAAAATACAAATGAACAAAACTACAACTATGAAAAAGACAATTGTGGAAATAGAAGAAGAAGAGAGCAAAACACTGAGTATCAAAAAACAAGAAATAATAATCAGTCAAGAAGAAAAGAAAACACAACAAATCAAACAAATAGAATTTTAATTGATATGTTGTATTGTTTTGCAATTAATTGGTTAAATAAGAAATTAAATAAGAAATTAAGAAATGAACAAATAAAAAGCATAATAAAAATAATAAACATTAATGTAAATAATGATAAAGAATACATTAATAATATTAAAAAGTCACATAGAATAAAATAAATAACTAAGATATATATTAAAATGAAAGTAAACCATCATAGAAAGGAAAGTAGAGTGTAATCCAATAATAAAAAATATTATCATAAAAAATAACATTATTGATACTGATGATGAATATCTTAACTCTATCATCATTCAAGTTAAAGAAATGGAAATAGATAAATGTGTAAATATTAATTACTACTGGAAAATGAAAGAATCAGATAAATTAATAAGAGAAATAAATAATAAATGGGTATGGTCAGGAGAATAGAAAATCTACAAGAAGATATGAAAATGATTTCAATGTGTATGTATTATTATCTCTAAAATAAATTTAAATGAGATAAATTTGATGAAGTAAAAGAAATCCTAAGGAAAATAAATAGATTAGAATATCTAATCAATGGAATGGTACAGAATAAAATGCATCATGAGATTAAATGAACAAGATGCAGATGAAATTAAAATTAAATCACAAGAATGAATAAAGTACATAAAATATATGATGAGTATGATTAAAGAAAGAATTAAATTTAATAAGAATGAAATTGTCAGAATCAATACAAATAAAATCATGTTTGATTCTAATAACAAAATTAAAATAAAAAAGAAACACAAGATGAAATATACCCAAATAACGATATTACTTTAGAATATTTGAAATCGTTATATGAAACACAGGTGATATTAAATAAAGAACATTTGAAAATAAAACAAATCACCTCGTGGAATGAAAGGTACAGAAATTATGATAGTGTCATCATCACAACGGATGAACTAAATCTAAGCCTGATGAAAATAAGTAATTGGAAAGCACCAGGCATTGACACTATATATGGGTATTATTGGAAGAGAATGTCATCATCAAGAGATTCCATTCTTAATATATTCAATGAATTGTTAAACTTCAATGAAAACATCCCTCTAGACATGGTAAGTGGAAGAACTATATTAATCCACAAAGGAGGTGATAGGAACGATGTCACTAATTATCGTCATATCAGTTGTACAAATGTAATAATGAAAGTATTTACCTCCTTATTAAAAGAGAATATTCACAATAGAATTAACATGAATAATGAATCATTAAAAATTAATAAAAATCAGTTATGATGTAAACTGCAATCTCTTGCTAATAAAGAAGGATTAATTAACAGTTATATGTTAAAGCAGCAAAAAGAAGAAAAATACACAAAATATGTAGAGTCATATTATGACATTAAGAAAGCATATGAATCAGTAAATCATGAATGGGTAATAGAATCACTTAAATATTTTAATGTAGAGGGTGTCATCATAGATATTGTAGAAAGTATGATGAACAGATTGAAGATATTCATAGGATATAAATATAATGAATATCTAGGATGTATTAAATTGATGAATTTTACAATGTGATTCATTATCATTTCTATCTTCATCATCAAAATGAATATAATTTCTCAAATCATAGAAGAGAAGTTCCCAAAAGCAAACAATACATTGTATATGGATGATTTGAGAATAATGACACAAAGTAGTGAAGAAATGGGAACAATCCACAATGAAATTAAAGAAATAATAAGTGGAATAAGGATGGAAATGAATGAGAAGAAATCAGGAATGGTATTAAAGAACATTAATAAAATACCAAATGGAATGCAAAACATCACATTAATTGAAGGAGAGGAATTGTATAAATATTTAGGAATATGGCAGTCAGATGAAATTAATGATACCTTCAATTGTAAAATCATCAAAGAAAAGATGATGAAGAAAATGGAAGAAATAAATACTGATGAAAGTAGTAATAGAAGATACATTACAAGAATTAATATTGAAGTAATACCCATCTTCAGATATTCAGCATCAGTAGTAAATTGGAATGTAACATAGATAGAATGGATTTTGAGATAAGAAAATATTTAAGAAAGGCAAAATACATTGTTGTAACTCCAAAGACCGTCTATATGTCCCTATAAATGAAATGGGTGAAGGATTAATAAGCCTAAGGGACGAATATGTTAATGAAATAATTAGAACAGTAATGTACTATTGTACAAGAGTGAAATAGGAAATAACATATTAGATAGATGGTATTCCAAGAAATGAATATGGAATAGAATTAAAAAAGCACTAGGTCATAAAATCCCAGAAACGAAAATAGAAGAAATAATAAATGAAGGGATTGAAAATAAAAAAGAAAAAGAAGTAGTAGTAAAAATAAAGAAATTAATGACAACAAATACATCAAAAAATGGAAATCAAACAAGTGGACATTTTAGAAGATGGTTCGAGTCAAAATTTGTAGATAAAACTACTACAATAAATGCATGGAAGTCCATCAATATAAAGAAAAATGCATTTCTCCAATTAACTAAAATACAAGATGGAGCAATATTCAGTGGGTACATGAAAGCAAAAATATTAAAAAATGAAAGATTGAAGTACTGCCCACTTTGTAAAGACAAGATAGCCACAGTAGAACACATTCTACTATCTTGCATTGGTCATAAGAAATCACAAATGGAGAAACATGACAATATTGGCATTATCATATGGGATAATAAGAAAATACACATTAAATAAACAATACAAGAAATCCCCATATGAAACAATGTTCCAATACAATGACATCACTATGATATGGAACAAACAAATAATGCCAAAAAGTGATGGACTATATCATAAAAGACCAGATATATATATATATATGTACTAGATAAAAAGAATAAAACTGGTCTAATATTTGATATGACTATTGTGGCAGATCATAATATTAATGGAGCCTATTTGAAGAAAAGAAATATGTACAAGGAATTGAAAAATAGGGTAATGAAAATAGAGAAATTAAAGGATGTCAAAATAATTACAGTAGTAATTTGGATTAATGGGCTAGTAAATTTTGAAAGTATTAAATTAATCAAACAATTAAAAATCGAAATTGACATCACTAAAGAAATCAAAAACCTTGTAATTAAAAACATGATGGACATCATGGAACACTGTGGAGATCACAACCAAACATATGTAGTTGAATTACATGACGAAGACGAAGGGATGGGATTAGTCTCCCCTGAGCCAGGAACAATAGACACAAGTTCTATTAATACTTAATTAACTACTTTTTTATTCATTAAACAGAAATAATATTTTATTTTTTTTAATTTTAAATAACAATATTATATAATAAAATTTATAATAAATTAATAATGATATTTATCTATAATTATTTTATTTTTATTTATTAAGATTTGAAGATAACATGTCAGAGATACTACACAGAACCACAAAATAAATCATGTCTCGAATCCAACATTTATCGTATGGACATGTGTTATATTTTGTTAGAAAACATCATGCCAATATTGTAAGAATATCACTAATCATTATTTATGTTGATTGAATCTCATTGATAATAAACGTGTGCTTATTTATAAAGATGATAGTTTACTTACTTGTTAGGGTACAAGTGTATTTGATAATATACATTATCAATGAAAAGGATCTGTTATTATGGTTAAGACTAAAATGAAAATTGTCCATAATAATGTAGTAGTAATTATATATTCTTCTTAAAACAAGAAAGTAAAGAAGAAGATTTTAGTACTCGTTAAAATCAGACATACTTAAATGATGAATATTTAAATCAGATATATAAAATACTCTATTATAAAATAAATATGAAGAAATGAATTTCTCACATTTCAACAACTAAAAGCAAAGAATAAGCCAATGTTTGCTGAAAAAAAAACCTTTTATAAGTCAAAGTGAATAATCTGCACTGAACAATGAACAATAAAAAATAAACCATTAACACACAGTTATCAACTTTTTTCATATTTTATTATTTTTCAATTTGTTCATTTCTTAATTTCTTATTTAACTAATTCATTCTAATTCATTCACTTCATTTATTATTCTATTTCTTTATTTTCTTGTATTTTTCTTTGATTGAATCTTTAACTTTCTCCATTTTCATTTTATTTTGGATTGAATATACTTCCTGTTGTATAATATCATTGTTTTTTTTTCTTTATTAATTATTTTTGATTTCTTCATATTCTCCTTTTTCAATTTACCTCTTATTTTCATTTTAATTTCATTCTTTGTTATTATTCTATATTTCTTATTGGTATTGTCTTTACCATCATTCTATTTGTTCATATTTTCTTATTTATCTTTCATTTCTTATTCTCTTTTTATTCAGTTTTTCGTTGTATTTCTTTTACCATTCTTATACACATTTTATTACTATTTCATCATTCTCTTGTACATTCTTGAATGTTTATTTCTTGTTTACCTTTCTTTACATACTCAAGATATTATTTCATAACATGATAATATGATTTGATAATGAGTTGTATTAAAAAGATCTATAG
>NW_001853824.1:26697-28131 GCF_000209125.1 Entamoeba dispar SAW760
ACAAGAAATTGATTAAAGGAACAACAGCCATGACAAAGAAAGTAAAATGAGCATTGAAAGGGAATTTTTGAGTAAATGACCAAGCTATCAAAGGAGATGAAATTAAGGGTGCAAATAACCTAAACAATGCCACTAAACTTTGACTCAGCCCATTCAGTGTACCTAATAAATCACTTGTTACACTATTAGCAATCATAGCCATTACTGAAGCAAAACAAAATTGAGTTGTTATATTCACCATAAAACTATAAACACTAAGCCCTATCCATAGTGCTACATTACCGTAAGGATATAAATAATAAATACAAGGAGGTATATTGTATAAAATAAAGTTACCTATTGAACCAATTCTATTTGTCCATAATGGTCCAAAAAATTTTACTGTTGGTCGATAAATAAATAATTGTGTACAAATAATTCCTATTGCAGAAATCATATTGAATGTTCCTATTTGACTTGTTTCCCATCCAAAACCACCTACACTAATAGACCCCATCATCAATAAAGGAATAATGTTCAACATCATTGCAGCACCAACAGCAATGATAGAATAATTAAAACAACATAAAATCCCAACAAATTCTTTAGAAAATAACATTTTAACTATCTTAATGGTTCTTTCTATAACTTTCTTAAAAATGTTCAAAAGTTCAAGGTACCATTGTTCGTTAGTACGTTCTCTTGGTTTTGTCTCTTCCAAATAGAAATAACTAAGAACAACACCAACCGTTGTAATTGAAGAACAAACTAAATTTGGTAATATAAAGGGAAATGTTTCGAAGAATTTCATTCCTCCAAATATTGATGGATATTGTTTTGTTGGACGAGCAAGATATCCTCCAATACTTGCTCCAATAATCATACCAAAACCATTTGTTAATCCAATAAGACCAAACACTTGTGCTCTATTTTCTTTTGTAGAAAACTCTCCCATAAAAGTTTTAATTACACCAATATTACCATTAACCAACCCATTAATGGAACGAGAAATAATAGCCCACCAATAGTTAAAAGAAAATCCAAAAAGGGTAGTTGAAATAATGGATCCAATAGACCCAATCAATAAAATGGGTCTTCTTCCTATATTATCTGATAAAACTCCTAAGAAGAATGAAGAAAGAAATTGTGAAAAGAAATAACATGCATTTAATAATCCACTATAATATCCAGCTTGGTTTGGACTATCTACTACTCCAAAATCCGTTACCATAAATCCAGCATATGCTGCAATAGAGTTGTTAGTAAATGATTCACAAATTTGTAATAATAATAATGGAATTAATTTTCTTGTTGGAAATCCTTTTGGAAAAAAATTAACAATTGGAGAAAGTATGACCTTCAATATCTTATGCATATATTTGGTATAGATAAAAGATAATGAATACCCTCTTTTGTTTGATTTTTCTTTTTTTGAACTACAAATAAAACTTCGAA
>NW_001853824.1:28231-30257 GCF_000209125.1 Entamoeba dispar SAW760
TACTGTTATGAGAATAATCAATGAAAATGAAGAACATTTAAAAATAAAAGATACTTGAAGAAACAGGATTGAAAAAGAAGTGAAAATAAGAAATAAATCAAAGAATGAATGAGGTTGAAGAAACAAGAAGGCAAGAATAGAGAAATTAAGAATAAAGGAAGAAAGAAATCCATTTTTGAAAATAAAAAACAGATGATTAAAGATTAAGAAATCAAGAAAAAGAAGTAAGAAGTAAAGAAAACCAAAAGGATTAAGTACAAAAAGAATAAACAAGCGATATCAAAGAAAAAAGACACCGAAATAGAAAAGGAATTATATGAATTGAGAAAAAAGAAAATAGGTAAAGAAGAAAATGAAATAAAAAAACACTAATAATAAAATAAGATTCAGTAAGTAAAATTTATCAATCAAAGAAGAAGATATATCACTAAAAGAATTAGAAATAATAAAGAAGAGAGGTTGAACAACTTGAATAACAATATTAGAGAGAATGAAATAGATATAAGCAATGAAAAATTAAAGAAGAAAATGAAAGAGATAATCAAAAGTACTTAATTCAAGAAAATGGAATTATTAAAAGTAACGCTAGAAAAAAATAAAGAATTTAACTAGAGAAGGTATTAACATAGAAAAAATAATGAAGAAAGAAAGCACAAAAAAAACAAAAGAGAATATGTAAAATTTGCTATTGGTTGGTTAAATACATAAATAATTGAATACAATGCTTAAGTATGATGATTCATCTTATTTGAAATAAGTTAATTCTATTTCTTTATTATGTAATACTTGTTTTGAAACGAGTTTTTAAAATGTCACTATAATTAGGATGTTCAAAATTAATTTTCTGCTTTCATATAATTATTAAATATTTCAAACAAATACAAATATAATCATATGGTTTGTCATATTTATATTAATGTCAACCATTCTTGTTATTATGAGTGTTGAAATAATACTTTTTAAATTTACAATATCTGTATGTTCATTATTTTATTTTTATTACTTACTTCTATTAACTTTTTATTTAAAAATATCATTATTTGTTTTATTCTTTATCAACCTTTCTTAATTCATTTTTATCATTATTTACTTCTTTATATTTATGACCCTTCTCCTTTTTATTCTTATCATCTAACAACACCTTAGTTATATTTAACTCTTTTATTTGATAATATTTCCTCACTTCTTTTTATATTTCTTACTATTCTTAATTTTAATATCAATTTCTTTTCTTACACTTTTTATCATTTTATATTTGATATTTTTATTTGTCAATTGATCATCTTTTTGATATTTATTCATTTACATTTTATTTAATTCTTTCATTTTGACTTTCTGATTTTTTGATCTGTTGTTTTTTTTTATAAAGTAAAGTTTCATTCTTGTATTACTTCTTCATTAATTTTATTGTTATCTATTATATACCTTAACTTTCTTTTGACTTCTCTGTACTTTAGTTATATTCTTTATTTATTTATGTCTTTATTTTATTGTTTATCCATGGTTCCATTATTAAAAAACGATACATAACAGGGACTATATTATCATGAAAAAGTAAAAACCCAGTAAATAAGAAAAGAAAGAGAAATAAACAAAGAAAGATAAAAGGAAGAATGACGAGAATGGGTATTATTTATTTGGTCAAAATTACTTTAACTTTTACCATAAAATATTAGTACTTTAATATTTATATAGATAAGTATTATCATAATAATTACTTTAATAATACCATGAATTATTTGGTTAATTCATTTTTTCTTCATAAATATTTCAATATGAATTCATATTAAAGTACAAATTGAGATATGAAAAGTATCAAAATAAAGAACAAATAAACAAATAAGAAATAAAAGAAAAGAGAGAAGTAATAAAAGAGTATTTAAGTGGAATAATGAAAAGAATGAAGAAAGGTTTTATAAGAAGAATAATTTTCATGATTTAATAAATGTAATATGCAAGTAAATGAAAATATAATGAAAGAACCTAATTGAAATTATAATGAATTAAATAGAAATTAAAACAAACA
>NW_001853824.1:30357-38788 GCF_000209125.1 Entamoeba dispar SAW760
CATTTAAAAGCCGAATTTTGTTTTTGCAAAGAAATAAATCATTAACAATCCAAAGCATGTGGCAATTACACCACTAACAGCAAATAAAGGTTTTCTCCTGTCATTCTCTGTCATTGATATTGACTTATCAACTATAATCATTCCACCAGCAATCATAACAAAAAATATAGATGCACAGATTCCTTCAACGATATACTGTCCATTGTGTCTTCCTTTCATGATGGTTTCAGGTCGAATATTTCCATGTTTATCTATAACACTTCCTGTTCCAGGAGGTTCAATAATAATATCATAGAATATTCCTGCCATAATAATAGTATAAGAAACTAGTATGAATGAAAAAATATTCTTTTGAAAGAATCTTGTTATTGTTGAAGCCATTCTTTTTTTATTTTTTCAATTTTTTTTAGATTTCTTTTAATTTTTCTTTTCTTTTTTAATAATTATAAGTTTTTCTATGAGTAAGTTTCTAAAACATCAAACTTTTCTTAAACGAAACTCAAAATAAGAAGTTTTAAAGTTACTTTAAGAATAAAAAATAACAAGAAAAGATGATGCAATACTCATAAATCTATTAATAACAATTAATAATCACAAAAAACCGAAATAAAAAGAAGAAAGCTATTAATTCCAAGAATGAGTTTCAAATAAAATATATAACAATCATAGAAAACAAGGTATCCAAGCTAAGAGAAAAGGGTTATACCAATTTTAGTCCAAGTTAGTCAAAAGTTAAAGAGATTAATAATGTTTACGTGGTATACTTAATTGAACTTCTATTTCCTTTATCAAATTAATAATCATAAATCATATGTCTAGACTATGTAAAAATTCATTAGTTAATTTCTTAGCTAAAATCATTAAACTACCAATTACTAATTATGAGAGTACTACTGCTCCATCATCTCTGATGAGAAAAAAAATAAAGGAGCTGTTAAAAGAGTCGTTTAGTGCTGATGAAATTAATGAGTTTATGGAAATTGTTAAATCATCTCATCAACCAAAACGTTTATTAGATGAAATGGAAATAGAAAAAATAAAAGAAGCTAGAAAAGTTTCAAAAGAAGATAAGTTAGGGTGTAGAGTTCAGTCTTCTCGTTGTAATTCATTTAATGAAGATATCTCAAAGTATGAAAAACAAAGTGTTAGAAGTTCTTTAAAACACAAACAAAAAGATTTTCATAAAAATTCAATAACAGAAATAAAGAAAATAAAAGAAAGTGCTCCTCATATTCACTACTAATAGACATTAAGAGGCAATGTCTTAACTTGTTTGTAAGTTAGTTTTAGATGAAATTCTATCATTTCTTTTTTATTAAAAATATAAATTTTTAAACTTAAAATAATTTTTTTGTATTTACATGAATCAAAATTCTTCACTTAGTGATAGATTAATTATCATTCATAATAAAACAACAAAAATACAAAAGGTTGTGTCTCAATCAAAAAAAATACAATTCTCTTCATTTTCTATAACTAAAAGTGAAATAAAAGATTGTGTAACTTCTTTTTTGTATGGTTTGTTATTGGATAGGGCAATTACTTAAAAAAGAGAATAAAAAACTTACATACAGAAATTCCATTAGATGGTTTTGATAAACCACGAAGGGTTATTAAAATATTTAAAGAGTTAATAAAATTAAAAGAATTTTATCAAATATCATTTTCTAAATTCCCATTATTATCAAAAACTTTACAAATGTTTCAAGAAATGTTTTTATGTATTCAAAACAATAATACATATATAATAACTGATTCTTTTGCAACAAAGAATTTAGTACTATTACTTATATGTAATGGTTATGATTGTGAAGAATTTTTTACATTATTTGATAAACCAATTAATTATGATTTAACTAAATATTTTGGATCTGATTTAGCTCATTTAACTCAAGAATATTTTAGCTTGCAACTAGAACCTCATTTACCATTTTTCTTCAAATATCCAATTCTTTTTGAACCTCATTCATTTGTATTAGAAAAAGATCTATCTTCTCCTATCAAACAAGTCCTTTTTTCTCCTCTTTCATTTGTTCTACCTTTATTAAAGGACTCTTCTGTTTTTAGACAATACATTCCTTCTAATTTACCGTATAATTATTCAAAATTAACAGAAAGTGTTATTGGATACTCATTCGGTGAACTTCTTATAAAGTTAAAATCAAATCATCCAAGAAGAACAAATCAAACACTTAATATTTTAATTGACAAATTGGCTCAACAACTTAAAAACATTAAAAAACCTATTGTTTGTTATTTAAATAATAAATTCTTTGTTGAATGTTATAATTATAAAGACGTTGTTCCAGTTGATCTTTCAAAACTTGGGATATATCCTGAAATGGAAGTAAAAGGTAATGGTGCAGTAGGAATTGTACATCGTTCTAAATGTGGTAAATATGCATTAAAAATGTGTAACCCACAAAAGCTTGCATCAACACTGAGGGAGGTTAGAGTATTAAGAATGTTAGATCATCTAAATGTACTTAAGTTTATAGCATATTCACCAAATATTATAGTTACTGAATGGTGTTATTATGGTACATTGGATAATTTTATTAAACAAAAAAATTTTAGTCATTATCTTTTGCCATTGCCATATTTTTTTCATTTTGTTTCTCAATTTAATAATGGAATGAATTATTTATTGAAAGATGTACAATTAGTTCATAGAGACATTAAATATCAAAACATCCTTATTACTGTTGATCCAAATTCAAGTGGTCCAGAGCCAATAAACCTCTTACTCAAAATTGCTGATTTTAATACCTCACGAGAAATTAGTGATATAATGAAAACTAAATGGGGAACAGAAAGTATGATGGCTCCAGAAATTAAAAATGGATCTTTTTACACCTCCAAAGCAGAAATGGTTCTTATTGGGTTATTTCTTCATTTTCTTTTATCTGGTGTCTCTCATCCTAAACCAAAATTGAAAATAGGTTCTGAAACTATTTATGATGTTTCATTTTGTGAAGTAACACGTAGAATTAATCCATATTTATATGACTCTATGTATGAACTTATTTCTATGATGGTTATTAATAAATTAGATAAGAGAATTGATTGGGAAGAGTATTTACTTAGATATTCTATGATTTACAATAATTTTACAAAAAAAAAATAAAAAGTAATAACTAAATAAACAATCCTTTGTTTGTATTCTTAAGTTGCATTAAAGAAGAGTTATTATTCTTGAATTAAATTAATGACTTTTTATTTTAACTGTTTTCAATCTTTTTTTTTCTTCTATGAAAAATAAAAAACAATCAATATCTACATTTGTTTATTTGAATATACACTTAATAATAAATTTATTATAACTATGATAATGATAATGAACCGTTTTTTAATTTATCAATAACTAAGAATAGCAAATAAAAACAACACGAGAAAGAAATAAATGATTTAATATTGATATTACTTAATTAAGTAGATTGCTATTATTAACTAAGGAGAACCAAAATAAAAGGAAAAGAAATGACACTTAATTTTAAAGTTTTGAATTTAAATTAAGAAATGTAATTTTTGTTCTGAAAATGAGAAATAACAAGACTAGCATAGTTATTTGTTTAGTTATGAGTTATAAAAACTCTTATAAAACTTGTTCTCGTATCATTTCACAACCAACGATGACACTATATTTTTATCTTTATTTAATAACTATAAAAACAAGAACCAATAAAAAAAACCAACTGTAACAAATCTAAACTCCCATTAAAAGGGTGGTTATTTAAATGTCTTATTAATTACTGAGTAAAATATAATTCGAATTAAATATCATATACTTGAGAAGAAGAATAATTCTCTTATAATTAAAAGAGTAAAGGAATGAGTGACTTATATTAAGTTGAAAAAAAAAAATAGAGTTTGTGATACTATTAACTGAATCAACTAATTGCTTAAATAAACAAATTGAATTAATTCAAGTTTATAATAATCGAAGGTATAATGTATAGAAAAAAAAAAGAAATATACAGAAATTATTATTAGATTTCTTTGGATTGGTAAGTATTAAGTTAAATGAAATAATTATATTGAGAATATTCTTATTAATTATTTGTCAAATTATTCCAGCAAGGTTTTTTCTATTTTTGAAACAAGACTATTTATAATAACATTTGTAATTATTGTATTTATGAAAATAACGTCAAGATATTTTTGTTATAGAAATTTTATCTAAGAGTAAAAACTACCTTATTATTAAATCTATAACTCTTTAATTTAATATCATTGTATGTCTGTAATTTCATTCATTCCATAGAATGTTAAAGTGGTACGACTATCACTAATTACAAAAAATAAAACAAAATAATTATGTTTTAGAATAAAAGATAAGATAGAATATAATGGCAATTTAGAAAAAGATTCTTGAAGACTCTCTTGTCGTAAAATCTTAGTTTTATAACTATTTTAAACATACTAATATATTTTGAGACAAAGGAAAAAAAACTATTTTTAATCAAGAACTTCAAAAAAATGAATAGGAAAACTTATTTGGATGAATGAAAATACAGAATTGGCTTCCATAACAAATTAAATTTAAAAAGAACATGTAATAAAAATAGATTTCTCAGCAAGGGCAACTTAAAATAAAGTATCCAGAACTAAGAAAAGAAAGAATCAAGAATAATTTAAATATTATAAAAGTTTTAGAAAATGACTTAAAACAAAAAAAAAGAAAAGATTGAAAAAAGAACGAACAACTGGAAATGAATAACTACCCCATGGACAGTGAGTTTGATGATTATGATGAATCATTAGTAGAGGTTAAAATAATCTTTATCGGAATTGATAAAAATCCTTCACAAAAATTAGTTGATTTATATGTTCAATCAATTGTGACTGCTCCTACTACGTCAGCAGCTGATGGTGATGATATTAAACCTTGTATTACTGATGTTAAAGGAGTTCAAACCAAATTAACACTTACATGTTCTGGTTTGTATATTTTTTTTTTTGGCTTTTAAATGTAAAATGGTTTAATTTACATATTTATCGAATGTTTGTAATAACAAACTGATAGATGGAAAAGACAAATATCGTTCATTAACAACAACATATTTCAAAAACGCAAGTAAAGTCTTTTTAACATATAGTTTAACAAATGGTGATTCTGTTAGGACATTACAAAGTTGGTTAAAAGAAATTCAACGATATTGTGATCCTGATGTAGATGTAGGAGTTTTAGGATTTGGTATTCAAAGTGAAGAGAATAAAGAAATTTTCAATTCAGGTAAATCTTTTGCAGATGAAAATCGACTTGATCATTATTTGGTTAATTTAAATGATAAAGATAATGCAATTCAATTTTTAAAAACGATGATAGAAAAACATGTACCAATAGAACAAAAAATTGAACAAACACCATTTCCAGAAAAAAAGTCTGGATGTTGTGTTATATTATGACTGTAATGATTTTAATGTAATGGATGTTTATGAATATTTCGGTTATTATATTTCTTTTTTGTTTTCTTTATTTTCTTTTCGTGTTATTATCAAAAAAAATCTTTTTTTTTTTTGAGAAAGAACTTGAAATCATTAAAAAATCTTTTCATTTTTTGTATTAGTATAATGAGTGAAACAGAACTAAATCAACAAAATATTCATGACGTTCAACAATTATGCCAACAACTGCTCGTTCAGTTAAATGACTCTGATAATGAGAAAATAAAAATTAAAACAGAAATGCAATCTGCATTAGACGAATTAAATGAAGAAAATGAACAACTAAGAACACAACTATTGATTCTCAATGAAAAAAAATTTGGGTTAGAAAATTCACTTCATGTAAATGAATCCGAAAAAATAGAAATTCAAAAACAATTTGAAAAAGAAGTTAAAGTACTTAATGAAAAAGTAAAAAAAATTAAAGAGAAAAAGAAAGATATTCAGAAAACTGTAAGTGATTTACAAAATGAAATCAATTTTAATAAAATTCAAAATACTTCTTTAAATGAAACATTAAAAAGTCAAAAAAGTAAAAACGTTAAATTTGAACAACAAATTACATATATAAAGAATAGTTTTAAGTATTTAAATGAAATTATAAATGGTAAAGAGTTAATTGAAAATAACCAAAATGATTTTCAATTAGTAAATGATAATGAATTAAAAATATTAATATTACAAACTTTTCATATGGTTCAAAAACAAATTGATGAATTAAAAATATCAAATTCTAAAGTTATTCTATTTCAACAAGAAAATAAACAACTAAAGAATTTATTAGAACAAAAAAATACTAAACTTGAAGAATTAAAAAAAAATAAAATAAAATTTATTGAAGAAAACAATGATTTAAAAGTAGAAAATAAAGAATTAAATAGTCTTGTTAAAGAACAAATAAAACAAATGAAGGAACAACAAAATCAAATTGAAAACCTTAAAAAGGAAAACATATTTATAAAACATGAAAATGAAATTAAAGAAGAAAAAGAACAAATAAATAAATATAATGAAATAAATCTTAACATTAATTTAACAAGAGTTGAAAAGAAATTTAATTGTAAAGTTGGTTATTTAAATGGTGGTATTATTTTTGATAATTACCATATCTTTAAATTTAAATCAATTCATGAAGATGAACATATTTGTATTATCAATGAAGGATTTCCTGTTAAAATTCATTTATGTGAAACTAAAGAACAAATCATTATTCCTTTTGAAGATAATGACAAACGATTAAAGTTAAAAGGAGGTAATGAAGTTATTATTGGATTTAATGATGAAATTATAAATATTGGTAAAGAATGTAGTTTAACTTTTATAGATCATTCTCCATTTTGTAGAATTCATACATTTGATGGAATTATTGATTCAAATAATATCGTTTTTCAACAAGATTGTTTTGTTACAGTTTTTGATAAAAAGAAATCTGTTGAACCATTAATTATTGGAAATAATGTTATTCAACCAGGAAAAGATTTACTTGAAATTGTTACTATTAACTCTATTTCTAAACCATTAATTGTATTAACTGTAGAGTCAATAGAAAATCCAACAAATTCTATGGAAGCTTATTCAATGCAAACTGTTTTTAAACCAAAAATAAAAGAAGGAGAATATTTCTATATTGACTCAACACTAACATATACTTCAGAAGGTATTCCTTATATGTTTCCAATTCCTTATAAAGATGAACCTTCATATTTAATATATTTTATGAGACCAGGATATTCAAGTGATTATATAACAATACAAGTAATTGAACAAATTGATTAAATTTTAATTTATATTATTTTTTCTTTTGGATCTAATTATCTTTTTAGTTCATTTGATTCTTCTTTTTATGTCAAACTCAGTTCATTACTTTTTAAAGATAAAACCTTACACTGAAATATCTTCTTTATCAGAATTTAATACAGTCATTAAAACAAATTCTCGTGTCGTTGTTGACTTCTATGCATCATGGTGTGGTCCTTGTAAAATGATTAGTCCAGTCTTTATTGAACTAGCACAAGACTATCCCCTTATTAAATGTATTAAAGTAAATGTAGATACTTCACCTGAAATAGCAAGAGAGTGTGGTATCCGGTCAATGCCAACTTTCAGATTTTATAGACAAGGAGGACTAGTAAAAGAATTTACTGGAGCCAACCCATCTCATTTAAAATATGAATTTTCCCATCTCTAATAATAACATTTTTTTATAATCTTTTGTTATTGGAATTATTTTTTTTTCTAAAAATAAACTTTAAATTGAAAATAAATAATCAAAATTGAAGAATAAAGAAAAAATAATCTAGTTCTTGCATCTTTAAAAATTAAAATCAATCAAATCTTCTGTCCTTCTTTTCAAAAAAGGTTTTGGTTCTTTAATGTTTGCACAACTAATAGACTAAAAACATTAATAATTAATCAAAATAATTGAAGTTAATAACATTTTTATTAATTACCATAAAAGAAATTTGTTATGGTATAAAAAGAAAAAATAAAAAGGATGTAAAAATAGTTCTGAGAACTAAAAAAGTAAAAACAAAATAGGTAATGAGTATCATTAGTCTTATATTATTAGGTACATTAACCAGTGCTTTTACTACTGAAATTGCTGGAGGAAAAATGGAATGTTTCATGGAGAAAATAGAAAAAGGAACACATATTGCAATTTATTATCAAGTTATTGAAGGAGGAAATAATGACATTAGTTTTGTTATGTACAACCCAAATGGACAAATATTTGTTGAAGAAAAAAGACAATCAAGTGGAATGGTAGATAAAGAGGCATTGTATTCTGGTGAACATAAAATCTGTTTAGATAATAGTTATGCATCATTTAGTACAACTAAAACGGTTGCGTTATTTATGGACTTTTCTTCACAAGACACTATTGCAAATCAAGAACAAGCTGATAAAGTTGAGAATTTAGCAAATGAATTAAATCACCTTCTTACACATGCTAGAAATTGAAGTTGTATGTTTACATTAAAAT